>NC_142400.1:21901683-22201683 GCF_059441095.1 Idiotropiscis lumnitzeri | reverse complement strand
AAGTTAAACCATGATTGACCTCCACAACAGTGCTTCTTTGTGTGTTTAATAGGGCGAGAGAGAAGAAGAATATAGCCCCTTTCCAACAACAAGCCCAGGAAAATTTAGTTCCTGGCAAAATAAGTTTCTGGTAACAAAAGTTCCTGTGGCCCAGGTGGTTTGGATGGATGGATGGACTTCACTGACAGCTCATCTGTAGTGTTTAATTATAGCAGCGTGAAGTAAGTTTTGGAGAAGAAAAAAAAAAGACAAATTATACATTTTTTTATTGTGTGCACATTAAAATAAAAAACAAACACTACCTGAAGCCAGACTGAATTTTCATGTCTTGCTCTCTAGCCAGCTCGACATTGTCCGCAACTAGGAGAAGTGTCTGGTTTGCCACACATAATTTTCTGCAACAGTGAACGCCTGGCTTGTGATTTCCATTTCTGTGATTGGAAAGGGCCGATCCCTTATGTGTTTCCCTATTGACGTAGAAATTAAAAATCATCTTACTGACATGGGCAAACACTGAATGAGAGTTGCTGCTGGAAAGGGAAAAGTGGAGAGTAAAACTATGTTGGCATCAGAAAAAAAGTGATGCTGATAGTTTATGTAACAGCTGACAAACAAAATAAAAACATATATCTCTGAGTGGTTTGTTTCATTTTATGCTAACATTTTGATATATTTTGACAAACATAAAATAAGTAACAGTAAATAAGTGTCCTTAAAGTCCACTATGGCTGTTGTGAATTGTGATCTTTGTAGAAGTCTTCATGTTTTAACTTTGCAGCTTCTGCAGACTTGTTTTTACACGCAAAACAGAGTGAAACTCGTTTTGCTCATACTGGTCGCTCATCGTCGCCAATTTTTTGTTAAAAAGAAACTAAAGGCAGTTAAATTATGTATTGACTAACATAATTCTAAAAGTATGGGTCCAGCCAAGATTGTCCATTCAGTGCGAATGTTAAGGTCATAAAAGTGTGCCTTAAAGTGGAACTTTCGCCATCTGCTGAAAATACCTCATAAAGTAACTTCTAATCAAATTTTGTTACTTTTAAAATCAAGTAATCTATAAAGTTACTGTTACTTTTTCCGGGCAAATGTGTTAACACTGGGAGCAATGAAGATTCTGAGCATGATTATTATACAACAGATAACAAACATTGACACCTCACGAAAAACTGGCAGGTACATGATTTATATTGTTTTAATTTTTTCAGTGGGAGAAACTGTATGATCTATTTCGATGTCCTTTCTCATTGGCTGACAAGACCATAAAAGCATATTCCCCACCCCCCTCATACAAGGAAATTTGCTGACTGTGGTATCACATTATGATTAACAATTTAACAATGAACCCCATTCTATCCCATTGTCATTCTACAAATGAAAATAAGACCCAAACTCTACTGACAGAAAGCCCTCATTAAATTCATTGATAGATTTATTGTTTTCCACAGTTGTAATCCCCCCCGAGGTAATTTGCGAGATGCTTATGGTTCACATGTACTGTATTAGACTTGTAGTTAATTAATCTCCTTTGAGTAGAATTTGGGAAGTGCTGGTTGAATTGATAAGTGCTTGAAAGTCTCATTGAACGAGAATACTATCTTGTCATGACAAAAATAACAAAAAATCACTCTTCTGGATGAAAAATATTGATTTCCGTAAGCATTTTTCTGTAATTGTAATGGAAATACATTTGTTTTAAAACAACAGCTGTTTAGACACGTTTCAAAATTGAAACTTAATTGTGTGAAATCTATAACTTTATCATTATTATTATTATTTATTCCAACTTATTCCTCACACTTATTTGACGCAACTCCTTACTTACCTAACCTTGCAAAACAGCATTGTGATGTGTTTCTTTGTGCCCTATTCAGTACTGAATTCCATTGCACTGTCTTATTTATTTATCTAATTTATATATTTGTCTGTATTATTGTTGTATTGCACTGGAGAGGGGAGCCCTCTAATCTCGTTGCACACTTGAGTACAATGACAATAAAGGGATTTCTATTCTATTCTATTTTTCAACTGATTCTCACTGTTCCAACTTCAATGTATTCCAAATATTCACGCCATGATGAGGCCTTCCAATTTTCTCATTCAAAAAATTTTAGGTTCCCTTAATATTTCACGTTTTCCCCCAGAATTTTCCCCATTCATTCCTAATAGTGCCTTTACATGCTTCCAATTCGAAATTCAAAAACATTCAATTCTTCTCCTGCATCTCCTTTTACATTTTTCATCCGATTAATTTCAATCGAATTCAACGATTGACTTCATTCACATTTTCTAGATTCACTTCAATTCCATGACACACTCGACATTTCACGTTTACATTGTTCCAATTAGAAATTTACGCCATTCAACACATTCAGTTCACTTTCCTGTATTTCCTTTCATATTTCATCCAATTTACTTAATTCACTTTTTCCCAATTAACCTCATTAGCATGACGCGTTCAACATCATTTACATGCTGCTGCCAAATTTGAAATTCAAAATCCACAGTTAGTGACTCAGAAATGCCCCAAATTCAACAAGAAGTGACATGGCAGTGTCCGAAAATCAACAGTAAATGACTAGGAGTGGCCCAAGCTCAACAGGAAGTTTATACGCTGTCACTTATATAGCGCATTTCCACCTTCGGTACTCAAAGTTCTTCACACTATTACCTCATCTACCGACTGATGGCAAAGGAGCAACTGGGGGTTTAGTATAATTGGAATTGAATGTTTTTTTGTTGTTTTTTTTTTGGGATTCTTTAATTGAGACTTTAATTTAAAGTTGTTATCACCTTGGTACAGCTTTACATTGTGCTAGAAATTCGCACATACCAAAAATTCAAAACATTTCCTCAAACGGACCTGCGAACCACGATTGAGCGACAGGGGACATTACCACTGTGCGGCATTTCATTGTTTTTTTTCATTAATTTTTTTAACACGGGATATGCGGCTGTGACGAAAAAATTTTCTTGGCTGACGATCGGCACTGGGAGGCTATCATGCTAACCAGTCGACCACCGTGCCACCTAATTAAGGGTTTATTCCCTAGCAATTTGCATTTAATTGGTGACTAAATTCCAACACGGGGCAGCACGGTGGATGACTGGTTAGCACGATGGCCTCAAAGTGAGAGACAGCATCGGGCGGGGGTTTGATCCCAGCTCCGGCCATCCTGTGTGGCGTTTGCATGTTCTCGGCGTGCTTCCGTGGGTTTCCTCCGGGTACTCCGGTTTCCTCCCACATTCCAAAAACATGCATGGCAGGCCGATTTAACACTCTAAATTGCCCCTAGGTATGAGTGTGAGCGCGGATGGTTGTTCGTCTTTATGTGCCCTGCAATTGGCTGGCAACCAGTTCAGGGTGTCCCCCGCCTCCTGCCCTAAGATGGCTGGGATAGGCTCCAGCACCCCCCGCGACCCTAGTGAGGAGAAGCGGTACAGAAGATTGGATGGATGGATAAATTCCAACACAGCCATAGCTGCTTTTCCTTTCTGAGGAGTTGGCAACACTGTGTGGGGAACTCCAGCCATCCATTATCCAAGCCGCTTCTGTTCATGAGTGTCGCGGGCGTGCGGGAGCCTATCCCAGCTGTCTTCGGGCAGTAAGGCGGGGTACACGCTGAATTGTTTGCCAGCCAAACGCAAAAGACGAACTACCCCTGACACTCACAATCACACCTAGGGACAATCTACGGCAGGCATCACCAAATGGCGGACCGCGGTCCGGATGGTTCGGACCGGACCCATGACCAATCTATGATGAATTTTTTTCAGGGCGCATTCGCAAACGTTGGCGCTGCAATTCTAATCAATACGGAAAAGGCGTCACTGATTTGAGTCAATCAAATCTTTTGTTTACGATCCACTGCCAATTGCGCAGCAGACGGGAAGAGAGTGCTGCTGACAGTATGCCTTGCTAAAAAGTTAGCAAAGTCGATATCTCTTGTTTTAAATGAATGGACGGAGAAATTTAGTTTCGTTCTGGCTGCAGCCGATTCAAAACCAGTGTGCATCATATGCTCCAAAACCGTCGCAACATTGCAAAGCGCCACTACGAAACAAAGTACCGCCCTTTTGTGCAAAGTCATCCGCTGAAGTTTGAGGTGAGCGCATGCAAAAACATCGAACTTCGAGTGCAGTATAACAGATTTTTACATTTTCGTTTACAGCCCAGCAGCATGCAAACGAATGTTCACTAAAAGTAAACTAAAACATTCAGTGATGGGGAAGTTGTGAAGGAGTGCTTAAATGGGGTTGCACAAACATTATTTAAAGGGAAACACAAAGCCCAGATGTGTGTGAAATAATCTCCCAAATTCCAATGGCCCTGACTCCGTTCCAACCCAGATTTAAGTCACTGGCAGGGCAGTCACAAACTCATTTTTCTCATTAAGAGAAGTTAAAAAATATTCAAAAGAAAAGGTGGTGTTATAGCTCATTTTGAATTAGTATTTCATGATGACAGCCATTTTTATTGATTGTGTATTGAACATGTTGACCTGTTTTACTTGGATAATTAGGCTTCCAGTTTTGTTTAGGCTGATCACTCTTTGATTTAAAAAAAAAAAAGGTAAAAGATGTTAACTCAATGCACTTGATATATTTGTGCAGGAGATATTTTACAGTTTTTTTCTGGAAGTGGCACCCTTAAGTTCCTAGAGCCACATTTTCTTGAATGTGAAATAAACGCCTGATATTTGTTTGACTGGCAATGGTGTTTAATGGGAACATTGCTAAATATTTAGTATATAAGTGTGCTCTGTTGAAAATGACTAAATATTGAAACTATATTAAAATGTGAACATAGGCTAGACATAAAGGGAAGTTGGACTTTGGTTCGGGCCTTTTAATTGGAAGAAATTTTAGTCGTGGACCTCTGTGACTTTTAATTGAATACCTCTGATCTCCGGCGTCACATCAACCAACCATGCATGTTTTGTAATGTGGGAGGTAATCGAAGTACCCAGAGAAAACCTACGCAGTCACGGGGAAGACATGCAAACGCCACACAGGAAGTCCGGAGCTCAAGATCAAACATCGCATCTCTGAACTGTGAGGCAGACATGCTAACCCAGTGGTCACCAAACTACGGCCCGCGGGCCGGATACAGCCCGTCAGCACATTTGGCCCGGCCCTCTGAACAATACCAGAGACGCTTTCGTATTTTTTTCCTATTTGGCCTCCAGAAAAAAAATCCTAGGCCTGTCAAAGAGAGAATGGAATAATGGCATAAGAGGTGAAAAATTGATTCAGAATGCAAGGGTATTTAACCTGCAGTGGACAAACGATTATTTTTTTTTTTTTTATTCAATGCAAAGAAAAGGCTGTTTGTCTCATCTGTCAAGAGACGGTGGCGGTATTCAAAGAATACAATCTTCGCCGACACTATGAATCCCGTCACAAAGACAAGCACGATAGCTTGCAAGGCCAAATACGAGCAGACAAACTCTCAAAGCTAAAGAGTGGACTACTATCTCAGCAGAATAGATTTGGACGCCAAGCTCAGCTGAACCAGGCATCCGTTCGGGGCAGCTTTCGGGTTGCTAAACTGATAGCAAGCAGCGGTAAGCATTTCACTGACGGAGAGTTTGTTAAGAAATGTATGGATGCTGTCGCGGAGAAGGTGTGTCCCGAGAAGAAAGATTCATTTAATGCCCTAAGTCTGTCGGCGAGTACAATCACCAGACGCGTTGAAGAAATCGGGAGTAATGTATATGCCCAGCTGCAGCAGAAGACGAAAGTATTTGACTTTTTTTCATTACCACTGGATGAGAGCACGGACGTGCAAGACACAGCGCAACTGCTCATTTTTATTCGTGGAGTTAGCGCAAACTTCTAGATATGCGAGGAGCTGGCAGCCCTCCAAAGTCTCAAAGGGACTACAACGGGAGAGGATATTTTTGACAAAGTGTGCCAAACCATGGAGAAGTTGGACCTGGACTGGTCAAAGCTAGCTAGCATCAAGACTGACGGGGCTCCTAGCATGGTGGGCGAAACTCGCAGTCTAATAGGACGCATAAACCGGGAGTTGGAAAAAAGGGGTCTCACCGCCCCGCTACGAGTCCACTGCCTAATTCACCAGCAAGCACTGTGCTGCAAAGTGTTGACGTGGGATTCTGTCATGAAGGTTGTAGTGTCGTACATAAACTTCATCAGAGCAAAGGGACTTAAACACAGGCAGTTCCAAGAATTCCTGTCTGAACTGGAGTCTACGCACGGAGATGTGCTGTACTACACAGAGGTCCAATGGCTGAGTTTTGAGGCGTTTTTACGAGCTGCTACCCAAAATTAACGCATTTTTCCATTTAAAAGACAAAACGGACCCAGAGCTGATCAACCCAGAATTGAAATGGCACCTCGCATTTTTAACAGACGTGACAGAAATACTTAACAGCCTTAACTTGAAGCTACAAGGGGAGGGGAAACTCATTTGCGACATATATTCACACATAAAAGCATTTGAGGTGAAATTAGCGCTGCTTATGGAACAAATGAAAAAGCGCAACTTCGTCCATCTTCCTGCTACCCAAAACCTGTCGACAGAGAACCCAGCGGTCCCATTCCCAGCTGAAAAGTGCGTGGAAGCACTGGAAATGCTGAAGGTGGAGTTCGGTGAACTGCATGTTCATGCAAAAGAAATCAGTCTTTTTCAGAACCCCTTTGTTGCCGACATTGATGAAGCCCAGCCTTCATATCAGTTTGAGTTGGCTGAGTTACAGAACTGTGATGTTCTGAAAGACGCATTCAAGCCCAACAGTCTCATTGACTTCTATGCCGCCCTCCCAAACGACACATATCCAAACATAAAAAAACACGCAATGAAAATGTCCACAGTTTTTGGCAGCACGTATATCTGCGAGAAAACATTTTCTCGCATGAAACTGCTGAAAACTCAGACGAGATCAAGATTGAAAGATGAACATTTGCATCAGTGCTTGAGACTGGCTGTAACTAGAATGGAATATGATATTCATCTTCTCACCAGCCAGATGCAGGCCCACAGTTCACACTGATGAACATACATAGGTAAGATCACTTTTCTGACTTGAATGAGTCACTCTGAGCATAAACAAATTTAATCATAATAAAATCTACTGGGATAAAATCCATCTTTACAACCATAGTGGTCGTGAAACGTATTGTGCTGTGTAGGTGCTGTATCACTTAGTTCAGTTTCTCAACCTGCTTCCTTTGTGGTTTTCACAGGGAAGTTGATGAGAGAGAGCTGCAAACAACGGTGTCTACAAGCCTACTGGAACCTACAAAAGGATTATAAGGAAGGAACACAAGAACTTTAAGAGTGTCAGAGAGATTCTGCTCTGACAACTGAGCTGAACTTTCATCTGTTGAGATTGTGCATGGCACAACAGCAAGTTAATGTTCCATGGCTTTTTTTGCATGAAGAACCCAGAGAGAGTTATTTAGTTATTATTTATTTCATAAATAGTGTTATTTATTTCCAGTTTTTTTTCTGTGAAGAAATCAGAGAGGGTTATTTAGTTATTATTTATTTCATTAATAGTGTTATTATTTGTTTCCTGACTTTTTTTTCTGTAAAGAACCTGGAAAGGGTATTTGGTTATGTGTGGCATTCAGGAAAACAATACATTTTTTAAGCTCCCCTACGATCGTCACACTCTTTCTGTTACAAACTGACACCGGTCCCCCATCAGAGAAGGGAAAGGTTATGTGGCCTCACAGGAAAAAAGTTTCGGGACCCCTGTGCTACCCTGTCATCCTCTGTGCTGCGGGTGGAGAACTCGGAGTTATTCATATATCAATCTGGCCCTTGCCAGGTTATGAAGTAGCCACACACTATCGTCTCTGTCTGTGCGCTCAAATTTTGGAAACACAAAAATCTAAGTCAATCAGAGTGACACTTTTGCAACACGTTGCTCTCAAAATACACAAAACACTTGCACGATGAGGTTTTTTTTCATGTTATTATTATTGTATTCAAGTTATTTTATTGATATTTATTATATTTATTGAGGCAAGTGCTCATTTAGTTATTAAAAAGAAATTATCACTGGTACCAAATGTAAAAAATTTGGGGGATGATGTGCGTAATATTAAACTTGCATTGCTGTAAAACATGCATAGATTGTATTACATAGTTTAGGAAAGTGATGTGTTAGCCTGTTCGGTATATAGAAATATTAAATGGAAATTTTTAAACTTAATGGTTTACACATGGCGGCACGGTGGTCGACTGGTGAGCACATATGCCTCACACTGCGGAGGTCGAGGGTTTGATTCCAGCCCTGACCTTCCTGTGTGGACATGCATGGTAGATTGATTGGGCACTTTAAATGGTTGTTTCTCTTTGAGTGCCCCCTCATTGGCTGAGTTTGATCAGTCAAATGCAGACTTAAATGCGCATCGCCACCCCATAGTTGGACAATACCTTGGGGAATTACAATTACTGTATTTTCCGGACTATATAGCCGTTACTTTTTTTCCTAGATTTTGAACCATGCGACTAATATGACGGTGCGGCTTTTCTCTGGATTTCTTCTGTCACCGGTTGGGGTGTCATAACTTGTTATAGCCAGCCATCTATTATCTGATCCGCTTCTCCTCATAAGGGTCGCGGGGGTGCTGGAGCCTATACGACCTGCCTTCGGCAAGTACAGGTACACCCTGAACAAGCCAACCGTAGGGCACACAAAAACCATCCGCACTTACAATAATAACTAGGAACAATTTAGAGTGTTCAATCAATGTACAATGCATGTTTTTGGGATGTGGGCGGAACCTGGATAAAACCCACACTGTTACTGTAAACCAGCCAGAATAATACTGTGGTCTACTGTATTGAACACTGCAATTAGATCCAACAAAACTAGACACACATAGGCTCCAGTGTCATTTGCCAGGAAGATATCATTAAAAACTCAGAACAGGGCTGACTGTGCTATGCATCATCTCAAAACCTGCCTGGAAAACCTACATGACATATTCATCCAAGAAAGATTTTAATTGCATGTGCATCATTTTTTCCAGAATTTTAGAAAAGGCATTCTGGAAATGGGTCTACAATTTGAGAGCCCATCTTGTACAAGGCCAAGTTTCTTAAGCAGGGGTCGCACTACAGCATGTTTAGAATGTTGCGGAACGACATCAGAAGAAAGGCAGCTATAGATCATGGCCAATCCCGATTAACCAATCTCCGGAGAATCTCCTTAAAGATGTGAGGAGGATTGGAGTCATTAAGAGAACTGGAAGGTTCAATTTGACGAACCACATTTAGTGTTTTATTTTTCATACAGAAATGTTGCAGTTATGAGGTAATATTTTTTTCAATTAGGGGTGATGACAATATGGAGATTTCGGAAGGGACTTTTGTTCTGGCATGAAGCATCAAACTTGGATGAGACCTCTTTTGGTGTAGACCTGGGTTGGTCTAATGTGCTCCAGAACTGTTCTGGTAGTACAATAATACAAGGGTTATTTTTAATGTTTTTTTTTTAACCGGGGGGATGACAGTGAAATGCGCAGATTTGGATGGGACCTCTTGGGTGTTCTTCCAACAATCCATCTGTAGCTCTTTCGCTATTTTGTGTCACTTTTGAATACCTAGTGCAAAGTCGATATGAGGGACAGTTCCTCAGGTTTTTGTCCGTTTTAGTTAAATATAGGCACACCCAATTGCAAAGACTTTCTGATGGACTATTAAGGATTATGCATTACAAACAGATAACGTAACAGTGGAATCGATGCTCATGCTCCAAAATAAGCCGAGAACCAAAACGTTTTATTTAGCAACTGTTGTGGCTTTATTTCACTTAAAGCAACATAAAATAAAAATGTTTTAACAACATAGACTTGTAGTAGACTTGTTATATAGTACAGTAGCATAAGTACAAATTATCAAACATATGTCTTGTTTACTTGTACCAGCTTGCGGTTATCAGAGCAAAGTAGCCTTGCGAGTGTCACTGTCGCTATGGTCCGTCAAAGGAACGCGTGTCAGGGTGTGCGAGCCGAGAAGAATGACCGCAGAAGTGTTTGTGTTTTGTTTGATTTTGTGTGTGCGTGCGCGGCGCATGCGCCCCGCGTGCTGTCCCAGTGGTGGGCGTGCCCATACGAAAGATGGGTTGCACTTCATTGCAATGTTTTGAAAGACAGATTACATGTACAATAGAAATGGATGTCATAAATTTTGAGCGTCTGACGAACCACACGCTAACAATTTTGTCCCGTCTCGTCTCGCCAACGAAAAGTTTATGTACGTCACGTCATGTTTTCGTCATCAAATAACGTCGTTTAGCTCGTCATCATCATGAAAAAAAGGGGCGCTAACGAAATATTTTCGGCATCGTTATCGTTGATGAAAACAACACTAGGTTTCACAACAAGGCCTTATCATCGAACATTCTTCTGCTATACACTTGCCACTTGGTTTGTTGCTAGTTAGGACAGTTAACTCACAAGACACCTGCCAAAAGCCTTCTCTCGCTCCCGGCAGAACTCCACTTCTCCTCTCTTTTTTACACATCACAGTAGTAAAAACTGTTGTAAAAACATAGTATGACAACACCATTGTAATAGGTTTTCAATAGCGACAATGCTACAACCTGCTAATGCTAGAGGTTAGCGCTCCAACTCAGTTCTTGCTGATAAGCAACTGTTCACTGGCATGAACACTCGCTTTCGATGGTTTTAATATAATTTCAGTTCAATGCAGTCTGTGGTTATCTGATGTAATACCTGCCCGTTAACTAAAGGTCAATACTCTCCGAAGGGTGTGGTCTAATTTTTTATTGGGTTATTTTCTCCCAACATGAAGCTACGCTAAAGGGTAAGTCGCAATTACATTGCAATACAATACAACTTTATTCATATAGCACATTTCACAAGAGCTGAAGCTGGAACAAAGCACTTTCCATATGGTGTAATATAATTAGCATGAAATTAGAACACAAAATAATAAATACATAAACACATACATTAGATACCAGAAGGACAGCGACAGTCTCGTGAATAGAATCGAAGAATAAAAATGTGTCTTCAAACAATTTTTAAAAGTAGATAGCAGGGGACAGGCCTAACATTTAATTGGAGGTTGTTCCATCGGGAAGGACCGGCATCAGAAGAGGCACAATTGCCCCTAAGGCTGCGCTTAGTCCTCGGCACCTCCAGTAGCATTTGGTCAGCAGACCTGAGGCAGGCGCATAGGGGTGAAGGCGCTCGGAGAAGTACGCTGCGGCGAGGCCATTTAAAGATTTGAAGACAAACAAGTATCTTAAAGCAAACTCGAATGTGCACTGGGGTCCAGTTAAAAGATGAGCAGCAGACTTTTGCACCAGTTGGATGCGCTTGACGGAGGACAGGCTGACTCCAAAGAAAAGTACATTACAGGGAACTAGCCTAGATGTAACGAGGGCATGGATTACTGTTTCTAAGTGCTGCTGGGAAAGAAAGGGCTTCATTTTCGCCAGCTGCCTAATATGAAAGAAGCTGGAACGAACAACAGCACTGATTTGCCGATCTAATTTAAAATCACTGTCCAATTTAAAAAAAACAAATTTAAGACTGTTGTTTTTTGATAATATGCCAGGGAGGCAATGTTTACAAGGTTGAAAGTAGAAGAGCCGCTGGGACCAAACACCAACAACTTCTGACATCTTTTCGTTGAAATTCAAGAAAGTAAGTCACATCCAGATTTTGATTTCCTCTAGACAGGAGTGGTCTCATGGAGACAGCATCTTTTTTGCTCAGTGGGACATAGATCTGATTGACTGTCGCAGACATGCTCGTGTTTTGTTGTGCCGGGATGCGGTGCATGCACCCCTGCGTCTAGTCCAGGTGGTGGGCGTGACCAAATGAGGTTAGGTTGCACCAGCAATTTTTTGAGTGACAGAATACATGTACAATTGCTTCAAGGAAAGCCATAAATTATGAACATCGGACGGACCATAATTTTGAAAACAATTTTGTCCTGTCTTGTCTAGTCACCGAAAAATTAATGTATGTCACATCATGTTTTCCTCATCAAAGAGCCACGTAGAGCTCGTCATTGACTCGTTATCGTCGTGAAAAAATGGGGCGTTAACAAAATATTTTCGCCATCATCATTGATGAAAACAACACTGATGTGCACCATATATTCCAGAGTTTTTTATATAGGGCAATCTGGTAGTGGGTATAAAATTCAACAGCACATCTTGATCAAGGCCAGGTTTCATACGAAGCAGGGGTTGCACCACAGCATGTTTAAAATGTTGGGGCACGACACCACAAGAAAGACTGCTGTTGAGAATGGCCAAAACTAATTCACCAATACTTGGGAGAACTTCCTTTAAAGAACTGAGGAGTTGCTGGATGGCTTAATATGGCAAACCACATCCTCCAAAGATGACAAGGAGATCGCCTCAAAGAAATACAATGCTGCGGAAAAAGAGGGGGTTGCATTCACTGGTACTGGCTTTAACAGCAGCAGAGGAAAACACATCAAAGAGCACAGTCATATGATCAGAAGTCACATTTCTACATAAGCACACTTCTTGTGACTTGAATGCCCCCTTCATGTCTGTGAATGCAAAATGAACAAAATAAAGTAAAATACATATCGTATATCAGCACCATTCACACACCCATCCATCCAATTTCTAAAGAAATCATTTTTGGGACTGATTTTATATCGATTTGCTTGCCTTCAAGATGCTATCTGGCGCTAAGATGAACAGTATTCTCATCTCCTCTCCAGCATAGAAATAGCCAAACTCCCCTTGTATGCCGCTGTGAGACCAGCAGACAAAAGTGTTAATAAACTGTCTCATTGGGCTTCAGTGACTGCTTTAAGAGTTGAAATTAATGCTTAAGGAATTATTTAATTTGCCACTAGCCAGGCTTCACGCGACACATGAGCTCCTGAGCTTCTTCGCTCTAGACTCATTGAATTGTTTAGCGATTTTGAAGCAGATTGGTTTTGTTTGTTACAAACATCAGGCATGCAGCATGTGTCATTTCATGAAGTGTTATTTCAACTCGGTAACCACAGAAAGTGAAGGCTGTCTTCATCAACATCTATCAATTTCTAAGCACAGACAGCCGCCTGCCTGTAATATATTTTGCTTCCTTTTTCTAATTTACATACAAATTATCGGATCAGGACACCCCTACCAGTGATGTCATTTTTTTCCTCAAATCATGCAGCCCTAGTCAATTCACTTATCAATTTCCCTTGCACAGATGTACAAAAGGAAATAATACAGAACTTGTATTACGCTAAAAATGCACATCTTCCACCTGGGAGACACGCTGGGGAGCCTTCCACCAGGATAAGATAGCCGTCCATTGCCAGCATGGTGTAGGATGCTCCGGTAGCCAAAGAAACAATGAGCAGTCACACAGATGAAATGGCTTTTATGGCACACGTCATCGTTCCTTTCACTTATCGCAACTCAAATTATTTCTCTTTGCTCTTACTTGTCCCACACTCTGCTTCACACAGATACTCATATATGCAGGAAGATGTTTCCCCAACAATAAATCCTAGATCACACCGGACATTAAAGCTCTCCTGATGGCTTTTTTTTGTCAGGCAACAAGAAGGAGCAGAAGAGAGTGCAGCACAGGCTGAGAAGGAGGATTAGAGAGGAGAAAAAGTCCTACAGGATTAGGATGGAGGAACAGCTGCAGAAGAATAATGCCAGGGATGTCTGGAGGGGGCTGACGACCATCTCAGGCCACGTACAACTCAAGACCAGAAGGGGGGGAACCTTCTGTGGGCAAATGAGATGCCTGCCCCCGCTCAGTCTCCCCTGCTGCAGCACCCACCAACTCCTCCTGCTGCGAACGACAACCCCCAGTCTTCAGTTCCCAGCCACATCAGACAATCACCACTTCCTCCAGCTTAGTCTTGTTCCTAACAACATCTCAGGTGAAGAACAAGAGGAAGGTGAAGGCAAGGAAGGCAGCGGGTCCAGATGGGATTAGCTCCCAGCTCCTTAAATCCTGTGTGGAATCATCCAGCATATGTTCAACCTGAGCCTGAAGCTGGGCAGAGTCCCCGAGCTATGGAAAACATCCTGCCTGGTTCCAGTCCCAAAGACCCCCAACCGAAGGAGCTTAACGGCTTCAGACCAGTGGCGCAGACATCTCATTTGATGAAGACCCAGGAGGGATTGGTCCTCGTCCATCTACGCCCTCTGGTGAGCATCAGTGTGGATGATGCCATCATCCACCTCCTCCACACTTCACTCTCCCACCTGGAGAAGGCTGGGAGCAGTGTGAGGATCATGTTCTTTGATTTCTCCAGTGCTTTCTACATCGTCCAGCCCACCCTGTTGGGAGACAACCTGGAGCAGGCAGGAGTGGCCCACTACCTCATCACATGGATCCACGACTACCTTACAAACCGGCCACAGTACCTGAGAACACAGGACTGTGTGTCTGACGTGCTCCTCTGCAGCACGGGAGCGCCGCAGGGAACTGTTCTGGCTCCCTTCCTGTACACCCTCTACATCTCGTACTACAAATACAATTCCTCTTCCTGTCACCTGCAGAAGCTGTCATCAATGCTGGGCAATACAGCGCACCCCCCCAAGACACTCTAACAGCACTCCACAGCTCCTTCAGTGATAGCCATTTACACCCTCGCAAAGGAGAGATTTCGCCGCTCCTTCCTGCCGGCTGCTGTCAGACTGTTTAACAAGAACATTGGTTCAACTCTACAAACGGACGGGCATTAGAGCAATTGTGCAGTCCTAGTATGCAATACTCAACACACACTACTATTGTACTTTTATTCAATGGTGTTCTTATTTTGACCTATGCTGTATTTCATTTACCATTGCAGTGTTTTTAATCATTGCAGTATTTTTCATCATAGCAGCATTTTCATTTATTTCCCTTTCTGTACCATGGACAGACTTCCCTCTGGACTATGGACAAACATTAGGAGTGTTTCCTTACTCTTGCATATGTTGTAGGATGTAAGTGTGTTTATTGAAATGTTTTGCTCTCTGAACTTCCCATGTTGGGTATTAAGAGACTGCAGTTAGTACAAATTGCTGCCTCTTACTAGGCTAATAGCCAATTTGTTGCCTCCCAGTTCACTTGAAATGCGATTTCAAGGTTTTGCAACTTACCTATACAATAATACATGGCTTAGCACCCTCCGATCTCATTGACCGAGTGGTGCCATATGTTCCGTCCCAAAACCTTGATCACTAAACTCTGGTCATTTGGCGATCCGGAAAGCTAAAAAGAAGTCTTTCAGTTTCTAGAACATTTTCTTTTCAGGTACCAATTAAAGGAGAATGTAATCATGGCAGTCATGATCTAAACACAGAGCAAAGGGTAGACTAATAGGAGCCACCAGCATGACTTTTGTTGTCCCGGCATGAAAGTCCATTGTTTCAGAGGTGTCTCGTTCACACCTCCTATTGTTGCAGCCTTGATCCAATCTTCCTGCAGTCATCTCCTGAGGGTCTTGTCATTAGCATGGTCCAAACTTCGGTTACACTAAAAGGATTTCATACATTTGACTATTAAAGGAATATAAGAGTTTGAGCTTAACATAGTTCATTAGATGTTGCTGCATCCAGTGTATGAAAGTGTGAGACTGTAAAGTGCTGAGCGTGTGACTGGTGGAGCGGAACGGTGTGTGGGGTGCAGGAATGTGCAAGAATGGAATGTTTTAGAAGCAGACGGTGCTGAGCGAGACGAGATGACTCGGGGGGCAGTGGATGAAGGAGCAGCCATCAAAAGATCACACGCAGGAGGAGCCACGGGATTCGGCGGGGGAGAAAGACCAATGAGAGCAAGCTAAAGTTAACACATAGCCAATAGAAACATGCCAGGATGCCTTTGTTGCTGTGCCATTTGCATATCTCGTTGCACACTTGAGTACAATGACAATAAAGGGATTTCTAATTCTAAAAAAAAAAACAAAAAAAAAAAAATTCTAATTGTATAGTATGAATCATTACTGGGCAACTCGGAGGTAGAGTACGTCTGCTGGTGGCAAGAGAGGCGTACAGAGTTGTATTGAGAGGGACCCGAGACCCAGGTGCACATGTAATCAATAATCTGTGGATTAGGAATAAATCCACTCGTGCGTGAAAATGCCGGCTTCCTGATACCTTTCTATTGCAGAACGAGCGCGCATATTGTTGGATGAGTGAGAGTTGGGTAAAGTCACAAATTGGAGTCAGATTACTAATTTGAGTTTACATTGGTTTAAAATTAAATTCTAACATTGATTTAAAACTAAATTCCAACACAGTGCTCTTGAATGACCTACCCACGGATATTAGAACTGCTACCTCAGTAGAAATGTTTAAAACATAACAAAATATTTATTTATATGCTTTTACATTTAGTTGAACTACTTGTTGGTCTGTTTACTGACACGTCTATTCTATCTCCTGCCTCCTCTCCGGTTTGGGAAGGGGTTATGGGACAATAGCTGGATTGGAATTCGCTGTCTGGATTCTACGGCAACTGACTGGTATGAGATCGGAGGTTGACCGCATTCTCGAAGTCGCTGCAATGGAGATTTCTGCATTGAGCAACATGACCAGGACCCACTTCACCCAAGGCATCTTCCTGCAGTGCTTCATCTGATTGAATTAATATTCACACTATTTCAATTTTCTTTGTATTGTATAGCATCATATAATGTGTTCATTGTTTCGTACTCTGCATCCACTGCAGCCTGATCATCCTAAAATGGGGATTCCCCCATCTGCGGCTCCTTCTCAAGGTTTCTCTTTTTTCCCAATTTGTTTTTTTTAGTCTTTCCTTGGCTCCTGGGGGTTAAAAGATCAGGGGATGTCAATATTTGTCGCGTGGGAATGTGAAACCTTTTGAGATTTTGTGATGCCATGCCGCGGGTTGAGATGTGTCGACAAATTGACGTGGTTCCGATACAAAGGCTGTCCACGGCAACCGTCTTGTCAAGACGGTCTTCTTTCTTGAAAAACCCATGGTTTGTACTTCATATCAGATATCATCTACCTCACTGTCACGAGTCATTAATTGAAGATTGAAAAGATTAAGACTTAAAAATATAGTGTTACAAAATTATATAAATCAAGTATAAATATGAACAACATTTATATACACATTTAGTTATCATATGAACCTGATACGGAAGTATATTTTATTATGGCACTATATAATTATTGAATAAGTGAGCTTAGATAAGTGTTGTACTTCTTCCTACTCCCTTTGAACATATAAGCCAAGTTGAACGATGACATCTACTGAGGATTTTCTTTCTCTTTCGTTTCTTTCTTTCTATCTTGTTTTTATCTTGTAATATATATATATATATGTGTATATATATTAGGGGTGCAACAATACGTGTACAGTAATCCCTCGCTATATCGCGCTTCACCTATCGAGGCTTTGCGGGTTTTTTTACAGTGGTATTGTGCTCTGTGTAGCGGCCCCTTGGATTTCAAATAAGGACGCAGAGAGTTTCAAACGGGTGTCGATAATCTTTTATCTCTGAACAAGCATGTTCAGCATTCTGCACCGTGAAAACTACAGAACAAAAAAACACAAATTGTAATAGTACTTTCACAAATAATTCACATATCAATAATGTATACACAACGCTCCTGTCACGGCAGAAATTCACTTTTCTCGTAAGCTTCGTTAATCAGTGTTTGCAGTCGAAGGTCGTTCTGACTCGTCCGTGGCGGCACATCATTTTATCCACAGCTTTCACTTTCATTCAAGTACTCACACGGACCCAAAGGAACTCTTTCGTCTTCTTGTATTAAAAGTTTCACAACCCAGTACAGTGAGCAATGTCGTTCAGCACAACGAATGGATAACATCTACTTGAACTATGAGAACGCTTCGGGAACGGATGTTTCGCTTCCACGACTACCAGCACTGTGGTGTATTGTATTGTTTTGTGAACGACAGTGCTATAATGGGACTGATTCATCTTGTCTACAACTGATCTTTGGTTACGGAACAGACAGGATATATGGCGCATGCGCTGTTGCTTTGTATGTGATGTGTAACAGAGACAAGTAAAAGTCACCGACAAGCTCGCAGTTGTCCCACATTTATTTTGTTCCACTGAAGAACACGACAAGCACATCGTCTACTCTTCCTCTGTATGCCCAGGGCGGGGGGGGGATTTCGCCACACGCTCATGTGCAGTCAAATCAGAATCAAATTAACTACACCATTATTTACAACACAGTAAATTCTAAATCTCATAGTTTACCTATAAACATGAATCTTTGTAAATACCTAACATATAATAAAATATATCACAATAAGAACTGGCTCTTACAGCTCCTATCAACTCAATACAAAGGAATGAATAAATACAAATGAATCAAATGACACAGTTTCAAATTGCCATCCAACTAATAATTTACATTTTTAATATATTTAACATTTTATACACGACCGTACCTCATTCTGCTCTCCAAGGGTGCTACTTAACAGTTCCGACAGTCAGCTATCTTGTCTTAGCTTGGGATACACATCGAGATCTGAGCTACGAACAATGTAAAATAATGAAAAATCACAATGTCAATTCTTTCCCAAAACAATCAAATTAATGCGCTATACCAGGGGTGCTCATGACGTCGATCGCGATCGACCAGTCGATCGCAAAGGTAGTATGGGTAGATCGCATGACATTAAAAAATAGACGTCAGCCTATCATTATCCGTCATGTGATTGATACAGGGCACCCAGTCAGATGACACCTGATTTTTTTTTTTTTGTGACACATTGGTCACCACGCATGCACAAACAACGGTGCTAAGTGCAGCACAACTAACAAGCTAGCGATTTGGTTACCTCCAATTTTAAGCCCTCGTTTTATTCTCTTGAACTCAAGGGGGGTGTAAACATGAGTGGGGGTGCTGGACCAACTAAGAAGACAAAAACGTATCACTTTAATACGGAATGGGAGGAGGAATTGTTTTTCACGATGACATTTTCGAAGTGCGTTTGCCTCATCTGCCAGTCTACCATTGCAATGCCAAAAAGGGAACAGCGAGCAGAGGAAGAAAAAGGTGAAGGAATTTTTCAGACAACTTACTGGAAAAGCAAAAGCCGCCACAGAGATTGGCTACATCTACATACATTGCACAAAAAAATCCTCTCTCTCTCTCTCTCTCTATATATATATATATACAGTGGAACCTCGGTTCTCGACCATAATCCGTTCCAGAACCCTGTTCGAAAAGCGAATTGTTCGAACACCGAAACCATTCCTTTGCTGCTTGCACTGACTTTCTTTGGAGGCATAATTAGGGGCTAAAACACTTCGTACACCTATATAAAACGCGAGAGCAAAACGCAGCACGTCCGCACGCGACAACAGTTGGTCACAAAGAGAGCAAGGGAGCGATCTACACCCGTACGCCGCTCAGCATCCCACCCTCGCGTACGCACTCACGCGTCGTACCGGCGTTCGAACTCCGATGTTTGTTCGAACTGCGAAGCAAGAATTTCTCTATTTTTGTGTTCGGACTCCGATTTGTTCGAACTCAGAGTCGTTCGAGAACCGAGGTTCCACTGTATATATATATATATATATATATATATATATACATACATATATGCATATATATATATATATATATCATTTTATAAGTAGCTCGCATGCTGAAAGTGTGGGCACCCCTGCTCTATACCTAGTGTGTGTTAATATAGATGGCTTTTTACTGCTCCTCTGTCAACATATGAGCACACGTCTCAAACTGAAGCAACCCGGAAGTTGAATAACAAAAAAAAAAGATTGAAGAAGAAATAACACGCTTAAAACTAATGCAGCAATGCCACAAGGTGGCACTGCAGAACCACAACTTCCCATCTACACGCGCAAACAAAGCACAACAATGCATCATATCAAATGCATTGTAAAATAATAAAAAAATATAAAGCTGACTACTTTGCGGATATTACCTATCGCGGGTTATTTTTGGAACGTATCCCCCGCGATAAACGAGGGATTACTATATTATATTATTCTCATTTGCTAAATTTATATTACTTAGTTTAAATGTGCGAACTCTTATCATTTTCAGTCGTAGACCTCAAACATTTCATGACCTACACTCACATTCACAGCAAACATATTCAGTCTGCACAAGGATGCCATTGCTTGCAAAAGTGCACACGCACAATTGCATACAGACAGGATTACAGGAGACAGCCAGTCTTGGGGAACAGATAGGAATCAACCTTCCAGACGATGACTAACCTGGAGAAGACCTTCCCTTGGACGTGGACCTGTGCCATAGGAGGGAGCGAGGATGACCAATTTCAACCGACATTATCATTGTAAAAAAAAACTGGTTAGAGAAATCATATAAAATGTGTGGGTGAGCTAAAAGAAAGCGCAATTTTTCCAACTGTACTCACTCAAGTACAGTTCCTTGCGAGGTTAAAAAAATGCCGCCCAGATATCTGTCTTTTTACTATTTCCTGAACTCCAGAGAATTTAAGAAACTATCAGAACAAAACTTGGACCAATTGTTGATTCTTTATTTTAGATATTCTTTCTTGAATATAAAAAACAAACACGCATTGAGTATGGATTGAGTACATTTAGTTAACTAAGGTTTTATTACCTCATCATTTGCATCTATTTGGCCAAATAGTTCCAACAACGCGTATGCAGGTGGATGCGGACACATCTATGTTGTTTAGCCCAAATTTGAACCAGTTTGCCTGGAGGATTGCAAATACAAGAAGTAGTGTTGAAGGCAAAGAAAGGCCACTCGACCTACAGTACCAGTACCTATAACTAACACCACTAGTCATAATATAACTCTGGATCCACATATTGTTTTGGGACATGTTGAAAGTGTCAAAGCAACATATCCAGCTGCTCTACAGCCTGTCAGCCTACCAAAAACTGATAAAATTTTTGAAAGGCCATCATCTTTCCATAGTGACACAAGGAGGACATGGACCCTCCAGTACAGTTAGGGCACTTGGCTAATGAGCAACAACATGCTGTGAGGGAAATAGGGAGGAGTTTCATTTTTTCCCGGGATGAAAATGATGTAGGCAGCATTCCTCCCCTGCGCATGCACATTTCTTTTCACAATCATGCACCAGTCCAAAAGACATAGCGTATTTTGACGACTAAGAGCGCACCATATAAAATTGTGCAGTCTCAGTTGTGGGTACTATTTCTTTCAGCCTTCATGACATCAAAATACAAAATTTGTGATTCTTTGCAAAAAGTTGTTGCAATGGCAACACTTGCAGTCATCATCATCATCGGCATCACAGTCTCGGAAGGCCATCAATTTCTTGTGTCTGGAGGAGGTTAGATCTTCACGCAGCTTCTCCTGTGGCTGGTGAGTCCAATTCGGGAGAGGCAGACATGGCCGCAGACATCGCAAGTGTGGGCTGGGACCGGTGCTGGTGTGGGCATGGTGGCTTTCTGCTTCCTCAATTTCCTTTTTGTTTCTCGTGTAGAGCCAGGGCGGTTTTGTGGGTTTGCAGTCCGTTTCATAAAGCTTGTTTCCATTTCTGATGGTCCAGGGCGACGTCTTCCGAAGTGGCTGGATTGATGTTGAAGGATTTGAGGTCGTGCTTGCCGACATCCTTGTATCGGAGCAGTCGGCGGCCTACCTGCCTCTTCCCTAACTCTAGCTCTGCATACAGTGTCTTTTGGCATGCGGCCATTGTCCATGCCACGGACGTGGCCCAAACAGCAGAGACGCCGTTGTTTCAGCAGGGAGTGCATGGTGGGGACCAGTCCTCTCTCCAGGATTGAGCTGTCTGTGACCATGTCCTGCCAGTATACGTCGCAGACAACGCAGATGGTATGAGTTTCACCTCCTGTCGTGGTGGGAATAGGGAGTCCAGTCTTCGCTGCCATACAAGAGAGTACTGACAATGCAGGCTCTGTACACTTGTACCTTGGTATAGATGGTGAACCTGCTGTTCTCACATGCTCTAGATCAGGGGTGTCAAACTCCAGTCCTCGAGGGCCGGTGTCCTGCATGTTTTCCATCTCTCCCAGCTGCAACCCACCTGATTCAAATGAGCAGGATACTTATCAGGCTTCTTCAGAGCTTGCTGATGAGCTGATCATTTGAATCAGGTGGGTTGCAGCCGGGAGAGATTGAAAGCATGCAGGAAAGCGGCCCTCCAGGACTGGATCTTGACACCCCTGCTCTAGATGTTAATTTCCCAAAAGTGGAAGCTGCTTTCCCAATCCGACTGTTGACCGCAGCATCGAGTGACAGATTGCTGGTGATGGTGGGCCCAAGATAGGTAAAGCTACTCACAGCTTCCAATTTATAGTTGTTAATGGTGATGGAGGGTGGGGCTGTAGTCTCCTGGCCAATTGTCTTGGTTTTGTTTAGACTGCGGGTGAAATCTTGACATGCTTGGCTGAACCGGTCGAGCAGAATCTGCAGATGTTTCTCAGAGTGTGTTGCCAATGCTGCATCCCGGGTGGTGAATGGTCTGACCTTTGCTTTTGTTTTCAGTCGGGAGAGGTTGAAAAGCTTGCCGTCTATCCTGGTGTGTAGGTAGACTCCCTCAGTTGATGATCCAAAGGCTTGGCACAGGAGGAGGAATAAAAATATCCCAAACAGGGTGGGTGCCACCACATCAGATTTTTGGGATATGAATGACACGAGAGATGCCTGTTTTGTGTTGATTTTATTTCTCTGTTTCATTGTTTGCTGGTATGCTGTTCAGTGATAGTTTTGGATTTGATTTGAAACCGTGACTCTAAAGAGCGTGGTGACCAGTGACATCCCAATCCTGACACTGTTGATTTGCAGGGTTGTCATGAGAGCTCTTATTTCAGTGGCAGTACTGCCATTGATGAAGATGCCTTGCTCTAAATGAGAGTAAGCTTGCGCGAGCTGGCATATGTGAGCTATCATGCGCGAGCTAGCATGCACGAGCGAGCTATTATGCGCCTCATTGTGCGACGCGCCCAGTGTAAGTCAACTGATGATGCTGTGCCCTTTGATGCTTTGCTGATGTCTTTTGGCCATGAAAATACAGTAGTCCCGAGCTGAAGACATCCATCCATCCATTCCATGTACCGGCACTCCTCACTAGGGTCGCGGGGGGTGGTGCAGCCTATCCCAGCTATCTTCGGGCAGGAGGCGGGGGACACTCTGAACTGGTTGCCAGCCAATCGCAGGGCACACACAGACAAACAACCATCCGCGCTCACACTCATACCTAGGGGCAATTTAGAGTGTTCAATCGGCCTGCCATGCATGTTTTTGGAATGTGGGAGGAAACCGGAGTACCCGGAGGAAACCCACGCAGGCACGGGGAGAACATGTAAATTCCACACAGGAAGGCCAGATCGAACCCACGTCCGCTGCTGTCTCTTACTGTGAGGCCATCGTGCTAACCAGTCGGGCCACCGTGACATCTAGATGTTGATATTTGGTTATACTTAGCGCCACAGAGAGACAACTTGAAATTACATTTTTTTACATTTTAATGTATTGCACGGAGCTCATTGAACGAATCTTACAGAATTTTTTTCAGCAAAGCCTCAAGACCTTGATCTTGCGCAACGCTGAATATTGTGACTTTTCGGCAAAGGGCATGGCCATGGTTATGCAAAGTCTGATTATTAACCCTTTTAGTAAATCGTGACAATAAAACTGACTCCAATTTTTCCCACTTCATCGGAGTGGTAACGCCACCTACTGGCTAAAGGAAATAAATGTTATTTTCTTTTATATTTTTCTCCAATCAGGGTAACAAGGTCTACCTCATATTTACTCAGAAGTGTGTTTTGGCCTTTATGATGTCAAAATATGAAATTTGTGATTTTTTTTGGGGGGGGGACTGTGTTCTGGCAACGTATAATTTGCCAGGAAAACAACGCTGATTTTGAGAGTATACACGAAAACTCAGAAAACTTAGCACACATATCAGGTAATGCAAATGATTGACATTTTTTTACTTTCTTATGTACAACTTTTTAGCAGCCCCAGTTGGACGTTTTATGTAGATCTACCAAAATTTGATGGATTATGTAAAGGCCAAGACCTACAAAAAAATTCTCTTGAAGCGAAATGATAAACCGGACAGGAAATCAGCCATTTTGAATTTACTTTAAATTTTGACGTCACATTGACTACAAAAGCTGCTGTAACTTGACTCAACTAATAATTTCTTCTGAAGATTACAAAATGCCACATCGCATTGTAGCAGATCATACGATCCTGGTGGATTAATGCACCTTGTAAATTGTTTTTGTGCAAACCAAAAGTTAGTTGCCATGACTTCTTTTAAAGAAGACCACGAAGAAGCAACTTCTGCTGGAAGAATGGAAGTAGAAATAACGGCAGTCATGGCAATTAACTTTTGGTTTGTAAAGGAATATAAGAGTTTGAGCTTAACGTAGTTCATTAGATGTTGCTGCATCCTGTGTATGAAAGTGTGAGACTGTAAAGTGCTGAGCGTGTGACTGGTGGAGCGGAACAGGGTATGTGGTGCAAGAATGTAATGTTTTAGAACAGACGGTGATAACCGCAAGGAGGGGGCGGAGACAAGATGACTCAAGCACAACCAGGAGGAGCCACCATGTGATTCTGCAGGGGAAGAAAGACCAATAAGAGCAAGCTAAAGTTAACTGCAGGATACACATAGCCAATAGAATCATGCCAGGATGCCTTTGTTGCTGTGCCATTTGCATATTGTATAGTATGAATTGTTACTGGGCAACTCGGATGTAGAGAACGTCTGCTGGTGGCGAGAGGTGTAGAGTTGTATTGAGAGGGACCCGAGACCCAGGTGCACATGTAATCAATAATCTGTGGATTAGGAATAAATCCACTCGTGCGTGAAAATGCCGACTCCCTGATACCTTTCTATTGCAGAACGAGCGCGCATATTGTTGGATGAGTGAGAGTTGGGTAAGGTCACAAATTGGAGTCAGATTGCTAATTTGAGTTTGCGTTCATTTAAAATTAAATTCCAACATTTGCAAAACAACAATTTATAAGGCGCATTAGTCCACCAGTATTGTACTGTAGTGGCTAAAATCCAACCAGGAATTCTGGTTAGAGAAAAACATTTCAAAATAAAAAGATAATGGATAGAGACTTTATTAGTCCCACAATGGGGAAATTTGAGGTGTTACAGCAGCAAAGATATAGATCACACTGAGTCGGCTGCGTAATGTAGCCGTTAATGTATAACATTAGCAGCAGACATTCATAAAAAGCATGCAAATATACACAGTATAAACGTATCTAAGTGTAAGGAAACACTCCTAATGCCTGTCCATTATACAGAGGGGGAAACGCTGTAATGATAAAAACTACGGAATGATTGAAAATACTGCAAAGATAAAAATATTGCAATGATAAAAGTACTGTAATGGTAAGAGTACTGAAATGATAGAAAAGTACTGCAATGATAGAAAATACTGCAATGATAAAAGTACTGTAATGGTAAAAAGTACTGCAATGATAAAATATACTGCAATGGTAAAAGTACTGCAACGATAGAAAAATACTGCAATAATAAAAGTACTGTAATAGTAAAAGTACCGCAATGATAGGAAATACTGCAATGATAAAAGCACTGCAATGATAAAAGTACTGTAATAGTGAACGTCCTGCAATGATAGAAATACTGCAGTGATAGAAGTACTGTAATAAGAATACTGTAATGTTAAACAAAATACATCATTGGTCAATATTTAAGTACACCATTGGCTGAAAGTACAGTAGTAGTTGTTGGAATTTAGCTTTAAATCAATGTTAGAATTTAATCTTAAACCAATGTCAACTCAAATTAGTAATCTGACTCCAATTTGTGACTTTACCCAACTCTCACTCATCCAACAATATGCGCGCTCGTTCTGCAATAGAAAGGTATCAGGAAGCCGGCATTTTCACGCACGAGTGGATTTATTCCCAATACACAGATTTACTACATAATCGCCTAGGTCTCGGATCCCTCTCAATACAACTCTACCCCTCTCTTCCACAAACCGAACAGAACTGAACTTTTCCGAGTTGCCCAGTAGTGACTATACAATATGTAAATGACACAAAGACAAAGGCATCCTGGCATGATTCTATTGGCTATGTGTATCCTGCAGTTAACTTTAGTTTGCTCTTATTGGTCTTTCTTCCCGCCGAATCCCGTGGCTCCTCCTGCGTGTGATCTTTTGATGGCTGCTCCTTCCCCCACTGCTCCCGGAGTCATCTCGTCTCGCTCAGCACCGTCTGCTTCTAAAACATTCCATTCTTGCACAACCCCCGCAACCCCCATTCTGTTGCTTATGCTCCCACACACACAGTTTCACCCCCACACACACTCTCAGCATTTTACAGTATCACATTTTCATACACTGGATGCAGCAACATCGAATGAACTATGTTAAGCTCAAACTCTTATATTCCTTTAATAGTCAAATGTATGAAATCCTTTAAGTGTAACCGAAGTTTGGACCATGCTAATGACAAGACCCTCAGGAGAGGAATGCAGGAAGATTGGATCAAGGCTGCAACAAAGGAGGTGTGAACGAGACACATCTGAAACAATGGACTTCCATGCCGGGACCACAAACGTGGCTCCTAGCAGTCTACCCTTTGCTCTGTTTAGATTGACTGCCATAATTACATTATCCTTTATAGTGTATATTGCATCCTAGGACTGCACAATTGTACTAATGCCCTCCCGTTTGTAGGCCTGACCCAATGTTCTTGTTAAAAAGTCTGACAGCAGTCGACAGGAAGGAGCGGCGAGATCTCTCTTTGGTACAGCGAGGGTGTAACAGTCTATCACTGAAGGAGCTGTGGAGTGTCATTGAGTGGGTGGGCTGGGTTGTCCAGCATTGATGACAGTTTTGCCGTCATCCTCCTGCCCCCCACTGAGTCCACAGAGTCCAGGGAGCAGCCCAGGACAGAGCTAGCCCTCCTCACGAGTTTGTCCAGTCTCTTTTTGTCCCGGCCCGAGACGCCTCCTGCCCAGGAGACCACTCCAAAGAAGATGACTGATGAAACCACCGAGTCATAGAAGTTCCTGAGGAGTGTTCCCCGAACGCCAAAGGACCTCAGCCTCCTGAGTAGGAAGAGTCTGCTCTGACTCTTCCTATAGAGAGCGTCTGTGTTGTCGCTCCAGTCCAGTTTATTGTTCAGATGAACACCCAGGTACTTGTAAGTTGAGACCCTCTCAACGTCTGTTCCCTGGATATTCACTGGTGCAGGTGGAGAGTGCCGACGCTTGTGGAAATCCACCACCAGCTCTTTGGATTTTGCAGCGTTGATTTGGAGGCGGTTCTGCTGACACCAGTCCACGAAACCCTGCGTAACCCCTCTGTGCTCCCGATGGTCACCGTCAGTGATGAGGCCGACAATCGCAGAGTCATCAGAGAACTTCTGCAGGTGACAGGTTGTGGAATTGTATTTGTAGTCCGAGGTGTAGAGGGTGAACAGGAAGGAAGCCAGAACAGTTCCCTGCGGCGCCCCCGTGCTGCA
Source organism: Idiotropiscis lumnitzeri (assembly GCF_059441095.1). Classification (NCBI taxonomy): domain Eukaryota; kingdom Metazoa; phylum Chordata; class Actinopteri; order Syngnathiformes; family Syngnathidae; genus Idiotropiscis; species Idiotropiscis lumnitzeri. The sequence goes on along the minus strand of NC_142400.1, from coordinate 22,174,243 downwards.
GAGGAGCACGTCAGACACACAGTCCTGTGTCCTCACGTACTGTGGCCGGTTTGTGAGGTAGTCGTGGATCCATGTGATGAGGTGGTGGGCCACTCCCGCCTGCTCCAGCTTGTCTCCCAATATGGCGGGCTGGATGGTGTTGAAAGCACTTGAGAAATCAAAGAACATGATCGTCACCGTGCCCCCCGCCTTCTCCAGGTGGGAGAGTGAAGTGTGGAGCAGGTAGATGATGGCATCATCCACACTGATGCCAGGCTGGTATGCGAACTGGAGTGGGTCCATTGAGGAGCTGACCAGGGGGCGCGATGGACGAGGACCAGTCTCTCCAGGGTCTTCATCAGATGAGACGTCAGCGCCACTGGTCTGAAGTTGTTGAGCTCCTTCGGATGGGGTGTCTTTGGAACCGGAACCAGGCAGGATGTTTTCCAGAGCTGGGCGACTCTGCCCAGCTTCAGGCTCAGGTTGAACATGTGCTGGACGATTCTACCCAGCTGGTCTGCGCAGGATTTGAGGAGCTGGGAGCTAATCCCATCTGGGCCTGCTGCCTTCCTCGCCTTCATCTTCCTCAGCTGGTTCTTCACCTGAGATGTTGTGAGGAACAAGGCTGAGCAGGAGGAAGTGGTGGTTGTCTGATGAGGCTGGGAACTGGAGCCTGTTGAGAGAGAGAGGGGGAGTTCGCAGTGGCAGGAGGGGTTGGTGGGGGCTGCAGCAGGGGAGCCTGAGTGGGGTCAGGCATTTGATCAAACCTATTGAAAAATAGGTTAAACTCATTTGCCCACTGAAGCCCCCCCCCTTCTGGGTCTTACCTGGTTGTCCGTGGCCTGAGATGGTCTTCAGGCCCCTCCAGACATCCCTGGCATTGTTCCGCTGCAGTTGTTCCTCCATCCGCAAACTGTAGGACTTTTTCCCCTCTCGGATCCTCCTTCTCAGCTGACGCTGCACTCTCTTCAGCTCGTCCTTGTCGCCTGACACAAAAGCCCTCTTTTTCTCCTTCAGGAGAGCTTTAATGTCCCGTGTGATCCAGGGTTTGTTGTTGGAGAAACATCTTACAGTCCTGGTGGGAATGGTGTTCTCCATGCAGAAGTTAATATAGTCTGTAATTGTGTCTGTTCGATCATTAATGTCCTCACCGTGAGCTTCGCTGAATACCTCCCACACAGTTGTGTTGAAACAGTCCTTTAAGGCCTCCTCGGCTTCTCCGGACCATCGCTGAACTGTGCGTGTCACAGCTGGCTGCCTGCGGACCAGAGGTTTGTACACAGGCAGGAGAGCAACCAAGTTGTGGTCAGCTTTGCCCAGCGAGGGCAGGGGCAGTGATGTGTACACCTCCTTGGTGTTGGCATAGAAAAGGTCCAATATTTTATTGTCTCTGGTATGGCAGGTTACATATTGTATGAATGAAGGCAGAGAGGAGGAAGGAGAAGCATGATTGAAGTCACCAGAGATAAGGAGCGGGGCATTTGGGTGCTGTGTTTGTAGCCTGCTCACAGCTGCAGTCAGTACGTCACAGGCTGTCTCACTGTTAGCAGAGGGTGGCACGTATGCTGCCACCGCGATCCCATGACTGAACTCTCGCGGTAAATAGAACGGACGCATGCTAACACCTATCAGCTCAATGTCCCGGCTGCAAAGTTGATCCTTAACAGTTATGTTCCCAGGGTTACACCATCTATCATTAACAAACACAGCCAGCCCTCCCCTTTTCCTCTTACCGCTCTCCAGTGTCCTGTCCGCGCGTAGTATTTGGAAGCCGTCCAATTCCACGACGGCGTCCGGAGTTAGCTATGTTAGCCACGACTCCGTGAACACCAGCAAGCTAGCCTCCCGGACAATCCTCTCGTGCCGGGTTAGCGCTGTTAGCTCGTCCATTTTATTGGGGAGGGATCTAACATTCCCCATAATAACGGACGGGAGGACGGGGTGGTATCGTCTCCTCCTTGCCTGGCGTTTAGCCCCCGCACGACATCCCCCGTCTCTTCCTCCTCAGCTCGCGGGGGATATCGGGTCTCGCTCCGGGAGCCGACGCGGGGTTAGCACGGAGTGCTAACAGCTGATCTCTTGAGTACACGATCGATCCGTAGCTCAGAGTTTCGTCTCCGGACACGATCGCGCAAAAAACAGCCCCCAACAGCAGTAAAACCACCGTAAGTTGTATATCGATTGCTGAGATGAGGTAAAAATAAAATAATACAGGGTAAAGGGAAAAAACACACGAAAAAGGCTCAATAGTGAGCCACGCTGCTGTAAACAGGCAGCCACTCGCGCGGCGCCAGAACCGGAAATCGCGCGGCGCCAGAACCGGAAATCGCGCAGCGCCAGAACCGGTAATTAATAAGCCTTGTTTCATTTACCACATCCTCGTGTGCTAATAGTGTGCAGGGCTTTATGTTAATTTCTGCAGTTTACTTTACTTGTACTGCCTGCACAGGACTCCGTTTTATGGGGCATTCTTAAGAACAGAAAAAAATGGCGAGGTAAAACAGGAGTAGATGAAGTTATGGTCTAAAATAAAATCTGCCGTAATATTTGAACCGCAATGAAGCGAGGGAACGCTAATTTAATTAACACTTGTAAATATAATTAAATAATAATTCTTATAAAGCTCGTTTTTTATGCTGCCTTGGTTTTATTTGTGTAAAATGACTCCCATGCTGATGTATACCCCGGTTTCCTCCCACAATCCAAAAACATGCATAGTAGGTTAATTGACGCTCTAAATTGTCCCGGGTTATGGTTGTGAGCATGTACGTTTGTTTGTCGGTGAGTGCCCTGCGTTTGGCTGGCAACCAATTTAGCGTGTACCCCGCCTACTGCCCAAAGACAGTTGGCATAGGCTCCAGCACGGATAAGCATCCACGTAAATATAATCTGAACGACAAGCTTTCTTATACTTGTATCGGAAAAACACGAAACAATGATAATCACTTAATTTTTGTCGCAGCTTTGTCAATAGAACCCAATGACAGAGCAAATGTTAATGGCCACTGATAGACACTTCTTGCATAGTGGTAAAGACAAATGTGGATAAAGATAAATGTATAAACAGCTTCATATCAGCCATGGGAGTTATACAATACAATGCAATACAATACAATACAACTTTATTTATATTGCTCATTTCACAACAGTTGGAACTGTAACAAAGTGGCTTCCATGAGGTGTAATATAAGTTAGCAGGAAATAGCACACAAATTAAAAGACAAACATTAGACACCTGAAGAACAGCAGCAACAGTCTCATGTTAAGTCGAAAGCGAAATGTGTTTTCAAATGAGTTTTAAAAGTGGACAGAAAGGGTGCTTGCCTAACATTTAATGGAAGCTCATTCCATAGGGAAGGACCAGCAACAGAAAAGAGACAAGTTGTACAATTTACAGACATTGCCCTTTAAACTCTGCAGATACAAGTGCATGAAATGATCCTCACTACTCTTACCTCATACTCGTACCTCCCCGAGCTCCTCCACCCCTACACACCTGCCCTATGCCTCAGGTCTGCAGACCAAATGCTGCTGGTAGTGCAGAGGACGAAGCACAGCCTCAATGGGGAATGTGCCTTTTCTGTTGCCAGTCCTTCCCTATGGAATATTACACCAAATGGAAAGCGCTTTCTTTCAGCTCCAGCTGTGGTGAAAAGCGCAATATAAATAAAGTTGTATTGTATTGTACTCATTAAATCCATCACACTCTTGTCGTTATACATTCATCATGATAAAGACATTGTTCAGACACTTTCACAATTTTATACATATCTCAGAAATAAAGCTATCTATTTTGCAGTAAGCGATTGCTACCTGGCTGCCATATGCTGGTTCTGAAGGTCAAACATCAGTCTGATGTTTTGCAACAACCTCATGAGGCTATTTGTAGTGATGTTTATGGTAAAGATACCTTGAGCGACGTAGAATCATAATTCGTAATAGAACTCCAAAAATTAACTCTTTAGACATTGCATTTGTGTTAATTTTCATGGAAAAGGCATACTCAGAAATAGGAGAAAATCCCATATATCCATAAATGTATTTTGCAACTTCGGAATTCTTCGTGACCAGTTCTGCACAAACACTAACATGGCCATATTATGTAAAATAATAATTGAACGGACGCAGTTAGTTATATTCTAAAAACAAGTGTAAATTTCATCAAATGTATTTGTTTAATTATTACAAACAAATACCCTTAGATTCCATGCAAATGTTAATGCACTGTTGGAATTTGTCACCAAGCCAATTCAAGTTCCAAGGGAATAAAGCATTAATTAACAAAACGTAATCAATGTGTGTTTGCTTTTATCTTCAAGAAGGAAAATGATCAAATAAAGCCTCAACAACTGATTTGTTCTGTTAGTCTCTTCAATTTTCTGGTGTTCATGAAATAGTCCAGGTCTGATATCTGGGCTACTTCTCTTATCCCGCAAGGACCCGCACCCAAGATGAATACAGCCAAGAAAAGAGCACTCCTAAAATGTAACCCTCACAATATAGAGGGTCCCTCAGAAAGTTTGTTTCTATCATATGTTATGTCAGTTGAAATCACTCTTATTCTCTTCCTCCATCTCATGGGTCCAAGGTCTTCAACTGGTCCCATGGCTTCGCCAAGGCTTGGTGTCTTCCGGCATGTTTCAATCTTGTCTTTCGTGTGGGTGTGTATGGATGTCCAAATCGCAAATTATTGTCTTTATGTGTTGCTACCGTGACTGGGCCCTCGAGAGCCGCCATTGGGACACCGTTGTACACGTCTTGTGTCAAAATTCATTGTGTCTTTGGCTTTACTGTGTATGTGGCCGATTTTCTTTTTTTGGTGGACCACAATGTGAATTGTATATGCAGGTTGTGTGTGTTTGGTGCAAACATGGAGGCAAATCATGAACAGAACAGTCTACGAATTTCAACACATTTAAATTCAGTCATATATGAATATAATGTGTGAGAATAATATAAAACCAGTAAACACAATCCCTTGTCATTACTGTGCGCGATAGTTCAGTAAATCAGAATATATATATATATATATATATATGAACCTTAATGATCAACATCTTGCCACGTAAATGATTAAGATAATGGCACTAATATAATGCAACCCTACAGCACTATAAGGAGTTAAAAACAGACCTTGTTGGTCACTTCAATATGATCTATGGATTTTAGGAGAATAAACCCATCTTCTTTAAATTGATTAGGTTTTCCCCAAAAAGTTTTTTTCCGGAAATTTGTCATGGTATGCTCGTATCAGAAAAAGGACCATTCCAAATCTATATTCCCAATTTTGAGATTTGAAAATGGTGCAAAACAAAAATTGTACTCAATGCATGTTGACATCACTTTTTTGGAGTAAACTGAGCATAATTTTGATATTTCTGTAAAGTGTTTCAGTCTGAATGGAATACAGTACTTTTAATTGACCAAATTCTAATGAAAACATATGATTGCTCAGTAATCATATAGCTAGTAAAGAAAATTATTCTCATAAGTAATTGTTTATCATTGAAGTTTGTTGTCTTTGTTTAATTCCCCTTAATGAAATCAACAATGTATTTGAATAACATCTTAACAGTGATAAATGACTTGTACACAGTACATATAATCAGTCTCCTGGATGTTGTTAAGACAAAATAATCTGTTTCATTTTGGATAACTGAAGGTGCATGTTCACGCCAAGCTCTGTGAGTTTTAACTTTATTCTTGCAATAATCAAAGACCACAGTAATTTATCAAGCAATCAGGACACGTTTATACATTTTATCAGACTGGTTGTAATAGTTTTCCCAGATTAGTTGACTTACCGTGTTTGATGTTACGAAGTGTTTATTTCTGAGGTGGCAACCCACTTCTGGAAGCCTTTTACATGCAAATGTCTCAAAACAAGCAACAGTCACGAAGTCATGTCTGGCCCTCCCCTCTTAAGTGGATGACACAATTCAAAGGTGTCTCATTATCACACTAATGTAGTACGATTTGAACTTATTCTAGTTCCCTTTAAAATGGGGAAGTGGAGGAACAAGAGACTTGAGGAGAGGACGGTGGAAAAGTTGACCACTTTCAAGATCGTCCTTGAATTCTTTTGACCTTTCTGCAGAAGCTTTAAGTATTTTGCCTACTGTCTAAATGATCAGTATCGTTATCACGCTTGCTCAAAGCTTACTGATCATTTGAATTGGGTGTGTTGGAACAGGTTTACATATAAAACAGGCTGGATGGGTGCTCACGAGGACCGGACTTGGAGACCCCTGGACTATTGTAATATTATAGGCAAGGCTGACAGGTTTACAACAGACTTCTAGGAAGCGTTCAACCAAAAGTCTGCTTTACACTTTTCACTGTGATCATGATGGCTTTTTCATGATTTGGTTCTGTTTTTCAACGACAACTTTTCCAGTTCGAATCACCTTGCGCACGTATTGTTTTGATCGAAACTGATAAAAACCGAATCTCAAATCAGGTAATGCAGACTTTTTTTCCCCTATGAAAGGATTCGGTGTGTGTGTGTGCGGATGTGTGTTAAATGTCTTGCAGTCTTGCTTATTTAGAGTATGTCCGAGATGTATTATATTTGACCATACCATCAACATTCTATTATGAACAGTAAAGTATTATTTTGCTGTGCAAATCATGCACAATATGTGAGCTTCATCTGGATTTCGTTACACTTTACAGGGAGTTTTATAAATACTATAATAAAAATACAATTTCAATTTAATTACTCTCATTTACAGTACTTGTATCACTAAAACAAAATTTTCAGTTTTTATTCATTTATAAATGTAATAAACCATTGTTATTAATAAAAGCGTAAAACAGCTCTTACTGATACCACTACAGTAAATATGAGTAATTACAATGCAACTTTATTTATATAGCGCTAAAACACAGTGAAAGTCTCACTGAGGTCTCTGATAAGAATGGATGAGGAGCAGTTTTGCTTACCAACCCTCAATGTGATGCTGAGGATCTATTGTCCCTCCCCCCTGAGACAGGGGGAGAGCAGGCTGCTTGCAAGGTAGCTGTGGCCACAAGGACAGAGCTGCTGATCCCGCCGAACACAACTTCCTGTCATGTCGCATGAACTCTTCTATTTAACGCCATTTATTCTCATTTGCTGATGTGCTAACAAGATAAGTGGAAAATATCTCCAGGTAAGTTTATTTATATAATATTGTATTGATTTATAGAATTTCACAAATGGATCTTATCATAATTTAAAAACACGTGAAATATAAATGCCATTTTTCTTTTTTTGTTTAAGAAATGTCTTAAATTATTTTACAAGATAGGCAGCCTGATGGATATACACACATATATATATATATATATATATATATATATATATATATATATATTTTTTTTTTTTTTTATCTAACACGTACGGCTGTCTGATCTATGGAACATCACAGGATTCTTCGAACGGAAAAATAATTGCCTATTTCCCCTTTTCAAGTCAGACATCCCCTTGGGAGCCAGAATCGCATCAGAAATTGAATGAATAAAAAACATTAATTGAATGAATAATAAAAATGGGGATTAACGGCAGTATATAGGAATAAAACAAGAAAACGTGTGGAATTGTTTTAACACACACTCAAGATTGTTGGACTAATGGACGGCTGTATTAACATGTTTTTGTCGCTGATATAGTACTATAACAGTGACACAAACATATAGTGTTTATTCGTTCAGGTCTTGAGGGTATTTGCTGAATGAAATTTGGTGGTTAATGTCTTTGTCACAAAATTATCTTTGGTTGAGCGTTCGTCACAACCCCCCCCCCCCCCAAAATAAATAAATAAAGCTTTTGATTATGTGACGGAGTTATTGGTGGGTTAACACGTGAACAAAACTTTGCCGTATTTCTAACGCTCATGGAGTGGATTATCTCGCTCGCATTATTTAAATAGTTTAACTGTACAGTTATTATGAATATACTGCTTCCATTTTGTTTGATAGATTTAATTATATTCGATTTTTCCCATACGTGTCAAACTAGCTAGATAGATTGATAGCACCTGATTTGTCTGTCTCTTTCAGGTCCAATTGCTGGAGCGAGGGGAAGAAGGCCCCCCACAAAAGTTCCATCTTCGATCCCGTGAGCGCATTAAACATGCTCGGTGCTGATGGAAAGACGGAGTTATTTTCCTCCAAAGACTCGGTGGAAGAGATGTGCAAGTTTCCACTTTCGGGAGGCAGCCCGTACACCAAACACGGTTTTGGCCCGGAACGCTATTACAGTCTGCCCAAATCCACTATTGACTCAAACACACCTTGCTCCTTCATCCCCTACGGCCCCAGTGGGTGCATCTACGCCCCATCCAGCACAGCTAGGTACGCGACATCTCTTCACGTGGGTTCCGTGGGATTCTCTCCAACTACGGGTCCGCGCAGTCACTTCAGCCCGGCGTACCAGATAGGGCAGAGCCCTGGCTGCCTATACCCGCCTCATAGCGGCTCAGCCCCAGCTCTCAGCAGCGTCGCCATCTGTGCGAACGGGCCGGCCACGAGTGCCCAAGTCTACCTGTGCAACCGGCCTCTGTGGCTCAAGTTCCATCGACACCAGACCGAAATGATCATCACCAAGCAGGGCAGGTCAGATGACACCACTGGTCGATTTAAATGTATATGAATAGCTCTTTTATAAACAATATATTGATATTTGTATTGTAATTTTCATTTTGGAAAACACACAGCAAAATTAAAATGGCAGGATTAAAACCATCATTTTTCTGGGATTATATCTTTAATTTGTTTTTGCAGGCGAATGTTCCCGTTTTTGAGTTTTAACATTGCAGGTCTAAGCTTGACTGAGCACTACAACGTATATGTGGAGGTGGCACTGGCAGATCCAAACCACTGGAGATTTCAAGGTGGCAAGTGGGTCACTTGTGGCAAAGCGGACAATAGCAGCAGAGGTACTGCTCGTTGCTATACATGAAAAAAATACTAGCCATGAATGTGCTATTAAGTCATCTTGGATCTGTTCATTTAATAGGGAACAAAGTGTACGTCCACCCCGAATCTCCAAACACAGGGGCCCACTGGATGAGACAAGAAATCTCCTTCAGCAAACTAAAACTCACCAACAACAAAGGCACAAATCAAAGCATATCCCAGGTAATTAAATATATACATTAATTATTCAGTGAATACATTATTAATATATAGAGATATTATGTATACATGCGTGAGGACTTTATTGAAATTTTATTATGAATATAATAATTTATGTAATTCTATAAAGCCATGAATCATGATGCAAACCTAAAATAGATAGCAATTGGAATATGTTGTAAGATTAATTATAGATATTTGCAACATATAAGGGGAAAATATTAAATAGTGTCACCCACATGGATAGGGTGTTCCCAAAAATGTATCCACAATTTAAATAATTCTAAAGTAGGTAAGTGTCAAGTAAAATTGCTTTGGTTAAAAAAAACAACGAAATTGAATTTACGAACAGTTCATTGATTTGTTACCACTTGTTGTTTAACTGGTCTAACATTCCACAACACAATGGAATTGCAGACGAAACGATTCTCTTGGCATTTGCATATCGGCTGTGTTTTCATACGTCTGGTAGCATTTTAGAATGAATTTCCTTTGTTCAAAGTTGAGTCTGGGTGCCATCATTAATTCCAGTGGGTTCAATTTGCAAAGAATCTCCCCAAAATTGTTATCAGCTGCTAAAGTGTGTATAATTGTTTATGTGACACCTTGTATCGATGTACTGTTGATACATGTACTCTTACACAACATGGTTTAACACAAAACCTTCTGATTTTAACGTTTTATCTTAAAATTATTGCAGTGTACAATATGTATGATTCCTGTTTCCACAGTGCTTATGTGATTTTTAAATTAAGTACAAAATCATTTTTCAATCCATTTGCATAATAAAACAAATGACCAATTCAGAATTTTGTAATACATCAAAGGACAAAGTTTTAAATGTGTGCATGTGTGTTTGCGTGTGCGATATATATATATATATATATATATATATATATATATATGTATGTATATATATATATGTGTATGTATATATATATATATATATACATATATATATATATACATATATATATATATACATACATATATATATATATATATATATATATATATAGAGAGAGAGAGAGAGAGAGATAAACCATAATTTCTGTCCTGAAATGTGCATGTCTGCAGATGATCATCCTGCAGTCCTTACACAAGTATCAGCCCAGGCTGCACGTCGCGGAGGTGACCGAGAACAGTGTGGAGGACTTCAACACTGAGCCAAAAACTCACAGCTTCATATTTCCAGAGACTCAATTCATAGCAGTTACTGCATACCAAAACACTGATGTAAGCAAGAAAAAGTTAAACAAAGCAAAAGCCAGATTGTCTGTTGGCAGTGTTATGTTTACAGTGTTATTGATGATGAGTGGCAGTAATAGAGCATAATGTATTGATTCCCACAACTGCATGATTATACAATGCGTTAATTTCTCACACTCTGTCCTATTTTATCTGTAGATTACGCAGCTGAAAATTGACCACAACCCTTTTGCCAAAGGATTCAGAGATAATTATGATTCGTGAGTATTGATATTGATTTGTATGATTTTCTGTTGCCAAACAAGGACTAACATAAAAATGTAAAATATTTGTGTGACACTAAGTATAATATATAATAATACATATATATATATATATATAAAATGATTAATTTTTTAAACTAATTAATCACAAAAATTCCATGATTAATCATGATTAATCACATTTTTCAACTACTATTTTTTGCGAAGCTTATAACAGACATTTACTTAATAATATCTTGGAATTGATGCAAAATCACCAAATATGAAGTATATTTAATTCAAAGACTGTTCTAATCGCTTTCTTGGATTCTTGAAAATGATCTAAATGGAGACATCTTTGAAGACATTTATTTTTGAAACATTTCTCAAAACTGCCCACAAGCGCCACACTCCAGCAGTCTTGGTTTGCAAGGCCCAGTGGTAACTTAAACACAGTGTTTTGTTCTGAGACGTGCTAAAGACAGCTAATATGGCACAATTTTTGCAAAGGATGCTAATTATTTTTTAAGTAAATCAAACTGAGTTAACTGAGTTAAAATATTTAACTGAGTTCATTTTTTTTGGGATTAATCACCTGAGTTAATCCTTCAATTTTGACAGCCCTAACGGTGGCCCGACTGGTTAGCACGATGGCCTCACAGTGAGAGACAGCATCAGTCGTGGGTTCAAGTTTCCTCCCGCGTTCCAAAAACATGCATGGCAGGTCGATTGAACACTCTAGAATGCCCCCAGGTATGAGTGTGAGTGCGGATAGTTGTTCGTCTCTGTGTGCCCTGCAATTAAAACAACTAAAAATGTGTATATACATATATATATATATATATATATATATCCATCTTCTGTACCGCTTCTCCTCACTAGGGTCGCGGGGGTGCTGGAGCCCATCCCAGCTATCTTTGGGCAGTAGGCGGGGGACACCCTGAACTGGTTGCCAGCCAATTGCAGGGTACACAGAGACGAACAACCATCCGCGCTCACACTTATACCAAGGGGCAATTTAGAGTGTTCAGTCGGCCTGCCATGCATGTTTTTGGAATGTGGCAGGAAACCGGAGTACCCGGAGGAAACCCACGCAAGCACGGGGAGAACATGCAAACTCCACACAGGATGGCCGGATATATATATATATATATATATATGCAATTGGCTGGTAAATGATGATAGCTGGGATGGGCTCCAGGAAACCCCAGACACAGACACAACAGTCCCTGTCACATATTAAATCGGCATCAGCTCAACTTCCTTTCTAAGGTGCAAATTCATCACCGCCGTGCTGCTGTGAAAGGGAGGTCTACATCGTATTAAGCAATTGTGCGTATGCAGTATGTTTACACCAGATACATGGGAGAGAACAGCTCTGGTTAACATGGCATAGTGAATTAATTCTTTTATTTAGTTTATATATCAATATTAAGTACATTTTGTATCCTTTATATATATATATATATATATATATATATATTGCCCTGCAATTGGCTGGCAACCTGCCCGAAGATAGCTGGGATAGGCTCCAGCACCCCCCGCGACCCTAGTGAGGAGAAGCAGTACAGAAGATGGATGGATATATATATATATATCTTTATATATATATATATATATATTTAAATATATATATTAAATATCATTATTTTACATTATATACATTTTTGTTTTTCAGGATGTACACAGCTCCAGACAACGACCGCCTCACCCCTTCCCCTTCCAGCTCTCCTTGTGCCCACCAGATTGTCCCCAATGCCCGCTACTCCATGCAGCCCCTCTTACAGGACCAGTTTGTCAACAACTTTGCACAAAAGTGTTTATACAACAGTGAGCGAGCGGTGCCTCACACCAGCAGCCTTCTCTCACCTCAGCCAGAAGACGGAGCCTCTCAGCGATGGTTTGTCACCGCCATGCAGCATGGCACTAGCAGCAGCACTGGTCACAAGTTAGACCTGACACCATATGAGGGGGACTATTCCAGCTCCCTGCTACCTTATGGTTTAAAATCACTTTCCATGCAAACATCCCATGGTCTCAGCTACTACCCAGACTCTCCCTTTAGCGACATGCCAAATGTGTGGGGCCCCAGGGCAACATACCAGAGAAAGACTCCAAGTCTGCCTTGGTCCCCGAGGCCCAGTCCTACTGCTGGTTTCTCAGAAGACCCTGATAAGGTGAATCCACAGTTAGAGGATGAGGTGACTGGAAGAGGCTTGATATCTTCATGGGCAGAGACACAGCCATCTTCTCTTTCTCCTCAAAAGACTGATTCCTATACGCCAATCTGTAAGCGAAGGCGTTGGCCTCTTAATGGTCCAGGCACAGAAGACCCACCCGTCAACCTCAAATGTGAGGACATAGTCTCAGTTGCCAATGGCTCCTATAGTAAGGAAGCGCCTTCATCCAAAGGAATGACAGCTTACTATTCCTTTTATACAAGTTATTGAGCGTATTGCCGCATACTGTTGTACAGTACCGTGAATGATTTTGTTACATACATTCACCTCTTGTGTCTCTACTGTGGTACATTTTCTGAACAAATGAAATATCACAGATATTATTTATGAATTCTAATTGAAAGTAAGAAACATAGTCATTGCACAGTGATCTGTACTTTTCCTGCATTATTTCACCACTCCATGAAGTTACATACAGGTAAGACTGTAGATTGTTTTTTTAGCATAGTTAGTTGAATTCTATATACATAACGAAATTTGCATTTGTATTGAGGTTTCGTGTTTACAGATTATTTACTGAAGGCCAGTATAAAAGGAGTGCACTGTTAAACGTGAGAAAAGTTTGCTGCTTATACTAAAATGTATTGCAATGTTCAAATATTTCATATTAAAACAAGCTTGTCCTCTATGGAATAGATGGGAAATTATTTTCCAAACAATCTTTGCATGTATTTCATACATGTATTTGGTCAAGGTGCCAATAAATATTGGAACTTGCAACATGTTTTGCTCGCCTCATATCCATTTTAAGCATCCCGGGGTGCCCTTGAGCACAGCACTCACTCTGACATCTCTCTCTCTCTGGCAGTTTGTGTGATCTTGTAATGTGTGGTATACTAGGGCTGAAAAAAAATAATAATCATGATTATTTAGGTAATAATTGAAATCACAATTACTCAAACAATCATTTATTTTTTGGTACAAAACAAGAAAATGTTAAAACAAATCAAATTCTTTGAAAAATTGTAATTATCTGAGTTCCTTTAGGAACAAAAAAACATTTTAAAATGTGTTATTTTTTAAATAAAAACGGGCCAAAAGTATAAATTTATGGTTTCATTGCATAAAAAAACATGCATTGGAGTTTACTTGCGATACACAAACATCTTGCCATCAAACTGTTGTAACATTTCAATAAACAATTTCAATGGATCTCTAAAGTGCAAATTTTAAACTCAAGTATGCCATTGTAAAATTAAAACAATTTTAACAATATACTATAAAATATGTATATAATCGTTTCGATGATGATACCAATTTTGTCATTGTTTAGTGTAATGACAATAATGGTCATTTAATTTCGATAAATTGCACAGCCCTATGATATATAAAAGTAAGAAACATATGATCCCAAGACTAACTTTTTCCTCAGAAATGACACAAGGTGGTTAATAAATTGTCTATTCCTGTGGAAAAATTAAATAAATAATTAAATAGATAAACTAGAATGAAAGAAAATAATGTTCGTCATCTGAGTAGCAGGATTTGGACCCAGAAGCAGAAATAAAGTTGATCCATCCATGCATTATCTGAACCGCTTAGCCTCAGTAGGGTTGCAGGTGTGCTGGAGCCTATCCCACCTATCATTGGGCAGTAGGCGGGGAACACACCCTGGACTGCTTGCCAGCCAATCGTAGGGCACACAACGACAACCATCTGCGCTCACAAACAGCCCGAGGGTCAATTCAGGGTCGTCCAATCAACCTACATGCAGCATGTTTTTAGAATGTGGGATGAAACTGGAGCACCCGAAGGAAACCCACGCAGGCACGGTGAGAACATGCAAACTCCACACAAGAAGGCTAGATCTGGAATTGAACCCCACACCTCAAAACTGTGAGGCCATCTTGCTAACCAATCACCCATCACGCCACCCAAGTAAAAGTCTTTATCGACAAAAATACAAAGTAACAACAGAGTACAGGGCTGGATTCAGAAGACATGGGAGAAAGCTGACATCTTCACTCAAAGAAAGCTAGACGTACTGACGTATCACTGAGTAACCCAACAGGCTCTCAATGAAGAATGCAGAACACATATGGTGCCTAGAAGTTCAGCCTATAAAGCCTTCATAGAAATTGCACTCATTCTCTTTTGCCTTGTCCAGGTACCCCAGATTCCTGGGCCTTCGGTATGGTTGTGTTGCTTTAAACCTATGTTTGGTTCTACACTTCAACACTTGTACACTCATACACACTTACAATACAGAGTTCACTGATGATCAGCTTGTACTTAGTACATGTTAATTTGGTCTAATTTGGATATCTTTCTTTAAATGCAACTCGTGGTGTGTGCCCCTTGTTTGTTATGGCCTTTCAGTCAGGCCGTAACATGGGTGCTTGTCTAAACATTTAGCTTGTCTTGTGTGTATGCGGTGGGGTTGTTGGCCTCACTACCTCGCATGGTTTAGGCTGAATGGTCCATCTGAATGGCATTGGCTTTCGCATTAGAGTAATGCTGGTTTATGGGGGAATGCACCACGTGTTTTCCTGCAGCGTGTGTTTGTAGCCCAGTGGTGGGTTTTGTGTACCATATAGGGTAAGTGTCACTGTCTTATTATGCAGGACAGAGATTTTGCTGTGAGGGTGTAAAGCACATCTTCTTTTGGTTGTGTCAGTTTATTGTTTTTGTAGTTCCGTGGGGAGCAGGTCTCAGTGAATTTGGGGGTTCACCGGCATGCAGGTTACGTTGCAGTCCCACTGATTAACCCCCTGCAGAACCGCATCTATCCATCGAAAATTCTGCCAAAAACCATTCAAAACATTGGGATCTCTCACAGAAAAAAGGTTTGCTTTGAAAAAAAAAAAACAACACATTTCTTTTAACGTTAGTGCATATATGGCGCCTTTGCTTATGTTTTAATAGACTCTGTCGCACTCTAGTGTTAAATTCTTATAATTACAGCAATCACATGCAAGTCTGATGCTTCCTTTTTGTGAATGTTGCCGCAATATGGAATATTTTATTGTTAATAGGATTTTATTGTTTGACAATTACAGGCATCTATTAAGAACATTAAAAAGTGGTCTTTTAGATGTGGGTTAAATTCTCAGTTTATAAGTAAAAGAGGATGTATTTTACAATAAAAAAGATTGGATGTATAGTGACACTAGAATTGTACTATAAAAAGGTTACAAATTTGAGTTTGAGCGTTTGATGCAGGGTGAATGTGGAATGTGCATATTCCAAATATAATGTAGAAATGTAAAAAAATAAAAAACATTATGTTTGGTTGGTACTGTCAGATGACAGCTGGGATGGGCTCTCGCACCTCCGCGACCCTCATGAGGCGAAGCGGATGTTTGGTTGGCATTGACGTGGGAGCAGAGAGACTATCATTTAGGATTATCTATTGTGGATTAATAAAATATGTCTTGGATTATGGTACTGTGCCTTATATTGATCAGCGGCAAAAACATCTCTTCAGCAGTTAGATCAGAGGTCCTCAATCCTGCAACACAGCTGATTCAAATGATCAGATAATCAGCAAGGTCTGCAGAAGCTAGATAACGATCGCTCAGGTGTGTTGCAGCAGGGAGAGGTGGAAAACGGGCAGGACACCGGCCCTCGAGGAACAGGATTGAAGACCCCTGAGTTAGATGGTATTCAATATAAAGCAATGAGCATTTGTACTGGGGCAATAACAACAATGGCAACTACAGATTTGCAAGTCGAAATGGGTGAAATGCTTGGACATGTTCAACTTTCAGTGAATGACTGCACTGATTTATCTGCAAGGTCATGGGCAAGATTCACCTACTCAATATGTGTTGCAGCCGAGCTGAAAAGTGTGACGAAAGCGGTTTTTGGAGGTCAGCAGCCAAGGATGCTAAAGAATTTGACATTGACCAATCAAGAATTAGCCCATTTTACCATTACAATGTTAAATAGAGGAAATATATGTTATATGTTGGGATTCCAGTTCATCAATTTCCACTTTGAAAATGGTTAAGCAGCTAGTTCAAAATATATTTTATTGGAGATGCAACCGAAACTTTTTGGGAATTATGGTAGGTGCGTAAATGGTGTTTTTATGATTACCTACACATAGCGGGAGTAGGGAATGAGTTGGTAGATCAACGTGAGAAGGTATAAACGTACTGTAAAACAGAAACTGAAGGAAAGATGGCGAAATGAGATGAAGAGACAAAAGGAAGCTGGTATCACAGTACAGAGGAAGGTTGGTGGAATGATGCCCCCAAACACCGGGACACTGTGGGAAACTTTGGAACGGATGATTTTAATATTTTTTTTCCCAAGGCTGAAAAATATTTTACTTTGAAAAGTGACCGGGTTTTCCCAGTTATATCGGGCCTCTCTCTCTCTCTCTCTCTCCTTCTCTCTCTCTAAATATATAATGCATATATGCATTAAAAAAATGTAATTCAAACAACTGTCTGTCAAGAGTCACACAGAACTCTCTCGCTTTCTCTCTTCCTCACCATCCCTCTCATTTAAATAATTAAATTTAAATCATACATGAAAATAATTTATATAAATAACAAAAAATAACAAATATTTAAATTATTTGTCATTAACAAATCATAAAAAATAATTTAAATAATACATTTAATGTAAATTAGAATATTCTAACGCCCTAAGGATGGGTTTTTTTTAAATTGTTGTGTGTATTTTGTTGACTGCTGAAGCACAGTAGACACTACAGTATGTTAGCATACCACAAAAGGACATCGAGGCGGTGTTCCATCAGACCACACGGTAGCCTGCGTGTGCCAACTCTCGCTAGCTACTAGACACGACTGTCCCTGTCGTGAGTTAAATCGGGCATCAGCCCCAACATGCTTCATTTTTAGGGTGCTCGTTTATTACCGCCGTGCTGCTATGAAAGGGAGGTAGGTTTACATCGTATTAAGTAATTTTAAACTGTTGTTGATGTTAACTCGGGTTAGGTTTAAAACTCAAATACACACAATGCTTCCATATCGGATGACTGAGGTAACCACTAATGCGAATGTGCATTGCTGACAGGCATTGCGCTTATGAAGTTGATTTACAGCAGAGACATGAGAGAGCACTTATGGTTGACATGGATTTGCGAATTGAATGTTTTATTTTTTTATATCGATGCATATTTTAAGCATGATTATATTGATATTAAATCGATTTTTGATGAATCTTTACATCTATAATAGACCCTCAAAAGTAATGTTGTTTTCTTGATGAATAGCGTGTTACCAAGGCAACACCTTTTCGGAAGATTTTGCAAACTTCGTGTTGCAATATGTAGACGGCCCAAAAATTTTTATAAACAAATCTGAGGTAAATCTGGTCTACCTGCATGGAGAAAAACATACAATAAAAAATGAATTTCCTTTAGCCAGTGGTTGACGCTATTACTATGATGAAAAATAATCATGTCTTCAGGCCTGCATTATTATCAAAGATGAGAATTCTTTATAAGTAATTATCATTTGGGTCAAGTTACAGCAGGTATTGTAGTCAAGGCAAGACCAATTTTTAAAATAAATAAAAAATGGTGGACTTCCTCTTCGGTGTAGCACATGGCTCTAGGAGATATTTTGTTGGTCTTGGCCTGTTATATATAATATCATATTTTTGTAGATCGAGGTGAAACATACAACCGGGGCTGTTTTTTCTGATATTTCTAGGCGCAAGCGAGACATCTTTTAAGTAAATTCAGATTGGCAGACTGATATGTTCTGAATGTAGCCGTAAGGGGACACAAGCCTGTGTCTTCTTGTGCCGGTCCCAAGCCTGGATAAATACAGAGGGTTGTGTCAGGAAGGACATCCGACGTAAAACTTTGTCCGAATCAAACATGCGGATCAAATATATGACTTCCTTGCCGGATCGGTTAACAACGACCGCCACCGGTGCTGCTGACCAACAGGGTGCTGGTGGAAATTGGACTACTGTTGGTCGAAGAAGGAGAGGAGGAAGATGTGTTCGAAGGACGAAAGACAAAAGGAACACAAAGAGGTCTAGGACTGAGAGTGGGGATTTTAAATATGGGAACTATGACGGGGAAAGGTCGAGAGGTGCTTGCAGAGGAGAAAAGTGGACATACTGTGTACCCAGGAAACCAGGTGGAAAGGGAGCAAAGCTAGTAGTTTAGGAGCAGGGTTCAAGTCGTTCTATCATGGTAAAGATAGGAAGAGAAATGGAGTAGGAGTTATTGTGGACGAGGAGTTTGTTGGGAACTACCTGGAAGTAAAAAGAGTGTGAGATAGAGGTGATGGGCAGGTTTGGTATCCAGGAGAGGAACGCACAAGGACAGATGGTTGTTGACTTTGCAAAAAGGATGGAAATGGCTGTTGTGAATACTTTCTTCCAAAAGAGGCAGGAACATAGGGTGACCTACAAGAGTGGAGGTAGGAGTACACAGGTAGACTATATCTTGTGTAGACGGTGTAATCTAAAGGAGATCAGCGACTGCAAAGTAGTGGTAGGTGAGTGTGTGGCCAGACAGCATAGGATGGTAGTGTGTAGGATGACTCTGGTGGTGAGAACGACAAAGAGGGCAAAGGCAGAGCAGAGGACGAAATGGTGGAAGTTGAAAAGGGAAAGGTGTTGTAGGACCCTCAGGAATGAGTTGAGACGGACTCTTGATGGTCAAGAGGAGCTTCCAAATGACTGGACAACTACAGCAAATGTGATCAGGGAGACAGGTAGGAAAGTCCTTGGTGTGTCATCTGGAATGAAAGGAGATTTTCCAAGATGGCGGCGCACATAGAGGCAGCGGCTAACGGCTCTCCCCTGCTCTGCATGTTGTGCTGGGCCACCTGGAACAACAGCAGAGCTATGCAAGGATGCTCTTTGTGGACTACAGCTCGGCATTCAACACGATCATCCCAGACATCCTCGTCGCCAAACTGGACATTCTCGGCCTCCCTGCCCTTATACGCATCTGGATTAAGGACTTTCTGACCAACAGACCCCAGACTGTGTTGCTCGGCCCCTACACGTCATCCACCCGTACGCTGAGCACCGGTTCCCCTCAAGGATGCGTGCTGAGCCCTCTCCTATACGCCCTCTACACCTACGACTGCAGCCCGGCCCACGTAACAACACCATCGTCAAGTTTGCTGACGACACGACAGTGGTCGGTCTGATCTCGGAAGGTGACGAGACAGCCTACAGAGAGGAGGTCCAGAGACTGACGGCTTGGTGCGAGGACAACAGACTGCAACTCAACATTGCAAAAACAAAGGAGATCGTCATCGACTTCAGGAGGAACAAGACGGTGCCGCCCCCCCTCAGCATCGAAGGCTTGTGTGTGGAGAGGGTCCACACGTTCAAGTTCGTGGGAGTACAGATCTCTGATGACCTTTCTTGGACACACAACACCACAGCAGTGGTAAAGAAGGTCCACCAGCGTCTGCACTTCCTGAGAGTCCTCAAAATTCAACGTGGACAGGAAACTGCTGCTGGCCTTCTACCACTCGTCCATCGAGAGCCTGCTGACGTACTGTGTCTCCACCTGGTACAGCGGCTGCACTGAGGCGGACAGAGTGAGGCTCCAGAGGACAGTCAAAACAGCGCAAAGGATTATTGGCTGCCCTCTCCCCTCACTGTCGGACATCTACACCGCCCGGTGCCTCAGAAGGGCTCTCAACATCGTCAAAGACAATACCCACCCAAACTCACACCTGTTCGACCTGATGCCCTCTGGCAGGCGCTACAGGTGCATCAAATCAAGGACCAATAGACTGAGAAACAGTTTCTTTCCAAGAGCCATGTCCATTCTAAACTCTCACACACACACACGACCACCCCTACCTTGCAGAACAGCAACGTGATGTGTTTTTATATATCCTATTCAGTATTATTTTCCATTACACTAACTATTGTCTTATTTATCTAATTTATATATTTATCTGAATTATTGTTGTATTGCACTGGAGAGGGGAGCTCTCTAATCTCATTGCACACTTGAGTAAAATGACAATAAAGGGATTTCTGATTCTGATTCTGAGATAAGGAGACTTAATGATGGAATGAAGAGGTGCAGAAATGGAACCAGCAAAAGAGGTTAAGGTAAGAAAAAGTGGGACAGGAATACAGGCACATGCAGCGGAAGGTGAAAGTAGAAGTGGCAAAGGCCAAACAAGGGGCTAACGATGACTTGTATTCAAGGTTGGACAGTATGGAGGGAGAGACTGATCTATACAGGTTGGCAAGGCAGACAGACAGAGATGGGAAGGACGTGCAGCAGGTCAGGGTAATAAAGGATGGAAGTGTGTTGAAAGATGCCAGTTGTGTGATGGGCGATGGAAAGTGTACTTTGAAGAGTTGATGAATGAGGAAAATGAGAGAAACAAAGATAAGAAGAGGTGACTGCTGTGGATCAGGAAGTAGCAAAGATCAGTAAGGATGAAGTAAGAAGAGCATTGAAGAGGATGAAGAGCGGAAAGGCACTCGGCCCTGATGATATACCTGTGGAGGTATGGAAGTGTCTAGAAGAGGTAGCAGTAGATTTTCTGATTGGGTTGTTCAACAGGATCTTCGTGAGAAGATGCCTGAGGAATAGAGGAGAAGTGTGCCCATTTTTAAGAACAAGGGAGATGGGGAGATCAATTTTGCCCATGTCGGTAAATTCGGCGTTTTAAAAAAAAAAGAAAAGTCTTTTCTGTCTGCGGCTATTTTCATGCCCCATGTAGTCACGTGACTCCACCCATCTGAACAAGAAAGAAAACAGACGACGCGGTCGTAGCTGGTGATTCAAATCAAGAAGCGGCTGACACGGCTGAAGACGAAGTAACGTTAGTTGAAGTTCCTGTCGCACTTGTCCCGAAAAGAAATGGAAATGTTTTGGGTTCAATAAAGACGATGTTTGTGCAAAAGAACATGAACTACAAAGTGCGTCGTAAGCACCCAAACAGCGCGTCCAACCTTTTCTTTTTCACCACCCACAACACAACCATGCTGTTGACTTGGAGCTTATGCTAAAAGTTCAAAGTGAGAAGCAAGATTCGACAAGTGAGAACAGCCCATAACGGAGGCGACGCCACACGAGAGAACGTCTAAGAGGTGGACGTGATAGTCTAGCACATAGCTCAAGATATAGCTCCTCGAGCTACAGTGGAGCGCACGGGATTTAAAGTAGCCGGCAAGAGGTGGGAAAATATTTTTCGCAAACCGTACGTCCCAATAACAACATCTGGACGGGAGCTTAGACATGTCAAGTATTTTGTGTCCACATTCGACTTGTAGTCGAGTTGCAACATGGATCCCTGTTTGAGCCTGACTGCGCATTACATAGACGACAAGTGGCGCATCAGAGTACTCGAGACGGTACATTTTCCTGATGAAGCACACTTGTTTATTTGGCATTGGCCTTCCATTGACATTTTTTCATTTTATTTAGCTCCTTTGCACATGGCATTATTCATATTGTTTACAAGAGACCTTTACACAAATCTAGGCCTTTGCACATGGCATTACAGCATCTTGGCGCAAGCCATTTGCGGAAAAAGGTTTTGCGAGAGGTACTTTTTTTTCCTGTTCTTTGTTACATTGTTCAAGTCATGCAAAGCAAGCTATTTGGAATGTTTATACAAATGAGTTTTGTACTTTTATTTTTCATTGAAAGTAATGTGTACCAGTTGGTCAATAAAAAAAGCAGTTAATATGCATTTCCTGCATTTATTTTGATTTTGGTCCACGGGGAGAATGTATCGTTATCGAGGTAAAATTGCTCACTTTATTGTGATATTGATTTGAGGTCATATCGCCCAGCCCTATATATATATATATATATATATTTCATCCACCGGGCGAGTAAACGCAACTATGGTTTCATGCAACACTTGCACCATTCTCATGAAAAGACTCTCCCTGCTAGAGGGACGTGTCCGCCAGCTAGAGCAGAGTAATGTGGTAAGCGTAAATGTGGCGGACACGACTGTTAGCACGGGTTGTAGCCAACCTGCTAGTCCGGTTAGCATTGGCCGTAAACGGCTTGCTAATCGCGGTGAGCCTGTTAAGACACATAGCAGTTCCATTCCACCTCGGTCTCCTGGCTCCCGCACTTTTAGTGATAGGTGACTCCATTACTGGCAACATTAAGGTTGAAAATCCAGCCACAGTAATGTGTATTCCTGGGGTCAGAGCACTCGACATTGAAGCTAATCTTATGGAGCTAGCACGCAAGACACCTAGACACCAGCGCAGTGCAAACAACGCTCGCTATTCAGATATAGTGATACACGTTGGCTCCAATGACACTAGGATGAAGCAATCAGAGATCACAAAGAAAAACATAGCAAGGACTTGTGATCTCGCCAGAAAGATGAGTCGGCTTCGAGTAATTGTCTCTGGCCCCTTGCCTGCGAGAGGCAATGATGAGAGGTTTAGTAGATTATTCTCGCTAAATCGGTGGCTGGCTAGTTTTTGTAGTGAGCAGGGACTGCAGTTTATAGATAACCGGCCTTCTTTCTGGGCCGACCCGACCTGCTGAGAATGGACGCCCTTCACCCTAACTGGGAAGGCGCCATCACTCTTTCTAGAAACATAGATTATTGTTGAGCCTTCCATGACTATTCATATTAGAGCAGGTCGGGTTGCAGGCGAATAGTGAGCCTCTAAGGAAGGGTATGGAGTCTTTAAGCGCTATGCTAGACTTAGACAACACACATAGCTTTTCTTCTAGATTTGAGCGCTACACACCATACGCTGTTACATCACATACTGATATAATTTCTACTGAGGTGGCAATACATGATGGGTTTAAGCATTCCTCCTCGGTCCGTTTTATCGACGACGTGCCGTTCTCTCACAATAATAGCACTCGAAAGCTGGTAAATAACTATCGGATCCCGACCGTCTGAAATTCTCGCCGCGTTTATAGTTGCTCGAGGTACAATCCGGGACCTAGGCAAGGCAATCTCCTTAATATTATGACCAGGAGTCCTGTTGCGCGGAATAACTTAGATAGACCTATTTTATTGAAACTCGTTTTTTTAAATATTAGATCGCTTTCATCGAAAGCCTTGTTAGTTAATTACCTTATTAGAGACCATAATCTTAACATGATTGGTCTTTGCGAGACCTGGTTAAAACCGAATCAGTTTTACCGCTAAATGAGGCTTCGCCTCCAAACTTCGTGAGCTCACATGTTGCGCGCCCTCAAAAGAAAGACAGGGATGTAGCCCTCATTTCCGAATCTAATCTAAAACTTAGTCCTCGTCCTAGCAATTCCTTTAAAACATTTGAAGTTCTCATTATGCAATCCACAGCTGCGCTGCCGTTTTATCTTGCCGTTCTTTACCGTCCGCCTGGCTCTTACTCGGGCTTTTTAGATGAATTTTCTGAATTTGTAGCTGATTTAGTAACTCATGCGGATAATATACTTATCATGGGCGACTTCAACATTCATATGAATCTTCCGTCTGAACCACTTACCGTGGCGTTTCGGACAATAATTGATGTTTGGATTCACGCAAATAATAGATGAAGCAACGCATACAAATGGTAACACGTTAGATTTGGTATTAACCCGAGGCTAAGCATCCTCAAAAATAATTGTATTACCATATACTAGTGCTATATCTGACCATTACTTTATCAAATTTGAAGTCTTGGCTCATTGTCATCGTTCTGACCATAATCAAAGCTATAGCAGCCACAACATTAGCTCCTCAACCACCGCTGCGCTCTCTGAGCTACTCCCTTTAGCAACTGCTTCGTTTCCTAATTATATTGGAACGATTGATGATCTCACAAACAACTTTAATGACGCTTTGTTAAATGCGCTTGACTCCGTCGCACCTTTAAAAACT
This sequence comes from Idiotropiscis lumnitzeri, assembly GCF_059441095.1. Classification (NCBI taxonomy): domain Eukaryota; kingdom Metazoa; phylum Chordata; class Actinopteri; order Syngnathiformes; family Syngnathidae; genus Idiotropiscis; species Idiotropiscis lumnitzeri. Next base: position 22,149,691 of record NC_142400.1, on the reverse strand, counting down.
AAAACTCGTCCAAAGAGGCTTACTCCGTGGTTTACAGAGGAAACACGCATACTGAAACAATCTTGTAGGAAGCTTGAGCGCAAATGGCGTGCGACCAAACTTGAGGTCTTTTGTCAGGCATAGTGCGATAGTTTACTAATATACAATGTTGGAATTTCGCTTTAAATCAATGTTAGAATTTAATCTTAAACCAATGTAAACTCAAATTAGTAATCTGACTCCAATTTGTGACTTTACCCAACTCTCACTCATCCAACAATATGCGCGCTCGTTCTGCAATAGAAAGGTATCAGGAAGCCGGCATTTTCACACACGAGTGGATTTATTCCTAACACACAAGTCTACACTTTGGGCTTGGGTCCCTCTCAATACAGCTCTGTTTGTCTCCGCTGTTCAGCAATAATTCATAGACACAATATGCAAACGACACAGAGACAAAGGCATCCTGGCATGATTCTATTGGCTATGTGTCTACTGCAGTTAACTTTAGCTTGCTTTTATTGGTCTTTCTTCAAGTGGTGGATCCTCCTGCTTGTGGTTGAAGGGTCCAGTTTCTTGTCCACCCCTTCCCCCTCGAGTTATCTGTCTCCGCCAGGCACAGACCTAAAACCTCCCAAACCTTCACATTCTTTCACTTTCTTTGTTCAGCTTCACCAGCCACACACCCAGCATTCCACAGAATAACAGTGACACAAGATGCAGGACATCAAATAAAACTAGCCAGGTTTCAACTCTTCCACTCCTTTAACAAGGAAGCGCTTGATCTAGCCAAAACTAATTATTATTCTAGATTAATTGTCTTACATAAAAACAACCCTAAATATTTATTTGATACCGTAGCAATGCTAACGCAACAGCAACCAACCTCGGATGGCTCTTCCTATTCAGCTCACGATTTCATGCAATTCTTTACTCAGAAGATTGAGTGTATTCGTGATGAGATTAAAGACACTGTTCTTAAAATTCCGTTGAATTCCGCGATAAATGGTGTTAATGGGGACATTAGGGCTGATAACTGTCTGATAACCTTATCTCAATTTAAAAAAGTATCTCTTGAAAGCCTAACAAAATTGGTTAGTGCGCCAAAACCGACAACCTGTGTGCTCGATCCACTTCCTGGCAAACTAATTAAAGAACTGTTTACGACCCTAGGACCGTCTGTTTTAAATATAATTAATCTATCGCTTACCACGGGTATTGTACCAGCAGCTTTTAGGACCGCCGTTATCCGACCGCTACTTAAGCAACCAAACCTCGACCCAGAGAGTCTCAACAACTATAGGCCGGTTTCTAATCTTCCGTTTATTGCAAAAATTCTTGTAAAAGTCCTAGCGCAACAACTTAATGAACATATGACTGCTAATAATCAATTTGAACCTTTTCAATCGGGTTTTAGAGCCGACCACTCTACTGAAGTTACTAATGATCTTCTCATAGCTATGGACGCCGACACCCCATCAATATTACTCTTACTCGATCTTAGCGCCGCTTTTGACACCGTTGATCATAACATATCATTAAAACGCCTTGAAACGTGTGTTGGCATTTCAGGTTCAGCGCTTTCTTGGTTTAATTCTGTCGGAGAGGACGCACCGTGTAATTCATGGCAATGCGACTTCTGATCTTTGTAAGATCACATGTGGAGTTCTGCAGGGATCGGTACTTGGACCTCTATTGTTTAGCATCTACATGCAACCGCTTGGTGATATTATTCGGAAATATAACATTAGTTTTCACTGTTATGCTGATGATACGCAATTATACATGCCGGTGGATATAACGAATCCGCGTGATTGCTATAAATTAGAAGCATGCCTTGCCGAAATTAAACAATGGATGTCTTTCAATTTTTTGCGTCTTAACTCAGATAAAACCGAGATGCTGATCATTGGACCAGCGCGTCATCGATACCTTTTCAAAGACACCACTCTGAGTATCAATAAATGTAAAATTGCCCAAAAGGATTCAACAAAAAATCTCGGTGTTATATTTGAGGCAACTATGTCGTTTCAAATGCACATTAAAAATATTACGAGAACTGCGTTTTTTCATCTGCGTAACATTGCTAAAATTCGCCTAATTCTATCAACTTGTGACGCAGAAATCTTAATCCATGCGTTTGTTACGTCTCGCCTCGACTATTGTAACGTTTTGCTCTCGGGTCTCCCCATGTCTAGTATTAAAAGTCTGCAGTTAGTTCAAAATGCAGCAGCTAGACTCTTGACTAGGACGAGAAAGTTTGATCATATTACCCCGATACTAGCCAATTTGCATTGGCTTCCGGTCCACTTGAGATGTGATTTTAAAGTTCTGCTACTTACCAATAAAATGCACGGCTTAGCACCTTCCTATCTCGTTGACCTTGTGGTACCATATGTTCCGTCCCAAAACCTTCGCTCACAAAATGCTGGTCTTTTAGTGATCCCGCGAGCCAAAAAGAAGTCCGCAGGTTCTAGAGCGTTCTCTATTCGGGCACCAATGCTCTGGAATGCACTACCCTCAGGTATTAGAGGCGCCACCTCAGTAGAAATGTTCAAAACACTATTAAAGACGCATTTAGTTGAACTATTTGTTGGCCTGTTTACTGCCGCTTTTTTTCTCTTGTCTTCTCTTTTCTGCCCCTTTTCCCCCGGCTGGGGGATTAGGTGACGGTGACCCACTAGGAAGTTTAAGGCATTGACCAACTGGGCATGCACCTGTTCCAGAGATGTCGTCTTCCTGCAGTGCGACATTTGATCAATTTATTTATATACTTTAGCATCTAATTTAATTATTTGTTGGCCTGTTTACTGCCGCTTCTTCTCTTTTCTGCCCCCTCTTCCCCTGATTGGGAATTAGGTGATGGTGACCTGCTATGAAGATTACGGCACTGACCAACCGGGGAGGAACCTGCTCTGCCGAAGCCGTCTTCATGCAGCGCCTCTTCTGATTTCCCTATATTTCAGCACTTCGTTGAACTACTTGTTGGCCCGTTTACTGTTTCTGTTCTTTTTTTTTTTCTGTTCCCAATTCCCCGACTTGGGACTTAGGTGATGGTGATTCACTTGGAAGTGGCTGTTCTGAATTCACACCAACTGACCGGTACAAGATCGAAGGCTCATCCTCGGATATGCTGCCATGGATATTACGGCCCTGGATGAGGACCCACTCCACTGAAGTCATCTTCCTGCAGCACTTCATTCAATTGACTCTCACATTATCATTATTTATTTTACAATATTTTTTAAAATGTTTTATTTTTATGTCAATGGCTTTTCCGCGTTACCGATATCCCATTAACATGAAAATTTAAAACAAATATGGAAAAATCGGACATGCATGCTTTTTACAGGACAGCAACGATATAAAACTTATCCAGACCTGAAGTCAAACGCAATGATGAAAAAGTCAAATAAACTGGTAAAAATAAATATGAAATAAACTCCTTTAATAACAGTCAATGTTGATAATTATTGATTTATTAAATTTTTTTTTTACCTTTCACTGTTTTGTGTACATTGTAATGTAGTCTTAAGCAGTTTCTCAAGCTGTCAATCGTAGACCCTTGAGAAAATCTTCAAAGGAAATAAAATGAAATGCTTGCTCCTCTAAAATAATTGACAAAACATGTTATGCATTATTTAATGTATTTTATGAAGTTACATAGAAAACAGCAGTATTGTGAGTCCATATGTTATTATTGTTATGTCCACTTGTACATGAACTGCATCAATTTACAGAGGGACACCTTTGAATGACTGAAGATTGACTTGCGCCTGACAGAGATTTGTTTTTCCTTTCTCATATGTGCTGCTTGTTGATAGGTCCTATTAAACAATAACAGTAACATAAAAAACACTCCTTCAAGCATTCATTCTCTCACTCACTCACTCACTCACACACACATACACGCTTTTCTTACCAACAATGCATCAGCCTAGACTGACCAAGAGGGAACCCTAATTTCTGGTCATTTTAATGAAAAAGAATTACCATAAATTTTTCTTTTTAGTTCTTGAACCTAAATGTTACTTGAAATGTGATTTTTCTTTTTAATAAATTGCCAAGAGGGGACCTGGATCCTTGAGTGAAGTCTACCTGTCTAACAATGGACCAGCTTCCTGTACTCATTCACACTGCTGATGAGGGCTTGTTTACCGCAATGATTTTCTTTGTTTCTTTCATGAATGGCTGATTTAACCTAAATGTGATTAATATTTAACAAATTTTCTGTGAAACAAATATTTTCAAAATAATTTAGTATTTTTGTTTAAATAAATTTCCATACAATTGCAAATACTGGGAGATGGTCAGTTCCTGTATGACATTTAGGCGTAATCCTCTGACAATTTTAGTCACAAATTCAACGGTAAGAGCACTTATTGTGGCACTATTTCTGGTTATGTTTTTTGTTGGCTTTAGGATGTCTGGGAAGAAACCCAGGCTGTACATTGTATCGTATGAGTAAAATACACATTTCCTTTTCAGTTCATTTGCTTTCAACAAATGTCACTGAAGTCTTCACAGATAAAGATCCTTTCATGTAATTCATTTGCTCGTACTATAATATCTACCATCATTTCATTAATTATATTAAGGAACCTGTTTTACAGACACAACTTTAAGGTATTTATGATTAATAGTGATTTACTGTTTGCACTATTTTGGATACACTGTCCTCAGGTTCCATTTTTTTTTTGTATTTTTATATATATATAAATATATATACATATATATTCGGGCTGTCAAAATTAATGAATTAACTCAGGCGATTAATCGAAAAAAATGTAAATCAGTAAAATATTTTAACTCAGTTAACTTGGTTTGATTTACTTAAAAAATTAGTTGCATACTTTGCAAATATTGTGCCATATTAGCTGTCTTTAGCACATCTCAGAACAAAACATTGCTGGAGTGTGGCGCTTGTGGGAGGTTTTGAGAAAGATTTCGATAATGTCTGCAGAGATGTCACCATTTAGATTGCATTCAAGAAGCCAAGAAAGCTATAAGAACAGTCTTTGAATTAAATATACTTCATATTTGGTGATTTTGCATCAATTCCAAGATATTATTCCGCTTCTCCTCACTAGGGTCGCGCGGGGTGCTGGAGCCTATCCCAGCTATCTTCGGGCAGTAGGCAGGAGACACCCTGAACTAGTTGCCAGCCAATTGCAGGGCATACAGAGACGAACAACCATCCGTGCTCACACTTATACCTGGGGGCAATTTAGAGTGTTCAATCGACCTGCCATGCATGTTTTTGGAATGTGGGAGGAAACCGGAGTACCCGGAGGAAACCCACGTAGGCACAGGGAAAACATGCAAATTCCACGCAGGAAGGCCGGAGCCCGAGCCGCAGCTGTCTCTCACGGTGAGGCCATCGTGCTAACCAGTCGAGCCACCGTGCCGCCCTCTCATATATATAAAATTGTTTAGTATTGTATATTAAAATACAATATGGCTATTTCAAAATTATTAAACTATACAGTGCATCTATAGATAGGCCATCATATTTTTTTCGGGGTGATTTTATTTTACTAATTCTTAATGTTTAATATGTTCAACTGTAGACTAATTACTCCTGTCCGGTTGATAGGAGGGTGACGGTTTTAATATTTTTTTTATTTAATTAATTATGGATAATAGAGTTTAGTGCAATATTTTCATTTTTTGTTACAGAATGATTTAGATAAGATTACAATTATTTTCATAATCCGGAAGTTGCCAATCATAACATATATTATATTTGATTGTATTCAGTAGGATTATTACACCTCGAAGTGATTTTCCCAGATCTACAAACAAATGAAGTCGCCATTGCAAATTAAGTTAAATATATCAATTTAAAAGATAAAGATAAAGATGTCCTTTATTAGTCCCACAATGGGGAAATTTGAGGTGTTACAGCAGCAAAGATAAAGATCACACAGAGTCGGCGGCGTAATGTAGCCGTTAGTGTATAACATTAGCAGCAGACATTCATAAAAAGCATGCAAATATACACAGTATAAATGTATATAAGTGTAAGGAAACACTCCTATTGCCTGTCCATTATACAGAGGGGGAAACGCTGTAATGATAAAACTACTGAATGATTGAAAATACTGCAATGATAAAAATATTGCAATGATAAAAGTACTGTAATGGAAAGAGTACTGAAATGATAGAAAAGTACTGCAATGATAGAAAATACTGTAATGGTAAAAAGTACTGCAATGATAAAATATACTGCAATGATAAAAGTACTGTAATAGTAAAAGTACTGCAACGATAGAAAAATACTGCAATGATAAAAGTACTGTAATAGTAAAAGTACTGCAATGATAGGAAATACTGCAATGATAAAAGTACTGCAATGATAAAAGTACTGTAATAGTGAACGTGCTGCAATGGCAGAAATACTGCAGTGATAGAAGTACTGTAATAAGAATACTGTAATGTTAAACAAAATACATCATTGGTCAATATTTAAGTACACCATTGGCTGAAAGTACAGTAGTACTGTATATTGCATCCTAGGACTGCACAATTGTACTAATGCCCTCCCGTTTGTAGGCCTGACCCAATGTTCTTGTTAAAAAGTCTGACAGCAGTCGGCAGGAAGGAGCGGCGCTCCCGTGCTGCAGAGGAGCACGTCAGACACACAGTCCTGTGTCCTCACGTACTGTGGCCGGTTTGTGAGGTAGTCGTGGATCCATGTGATTAGGTGGTGGGCCACTCCCACCTGTTCCAGCTTGTCTCCCAATAAGGCGGGCTGGATGGTGTTGAAAGCTCTTGAGAAATCAAAGAACATGATCCTCACCGTGCCCCCCGCCTTCTCCAGGTGGGAGAGTGAAGTGTGGAGCAGGTAGATGATGGCATCATCCACACTGATGCCAGGCTGGTATGCGAACTGGAGTGGGTCCATTGAGGAGCTGACCAGGGGGCGCAGATGGACGAGGACCAGTCTCTCCAGGGTCTTTATCAGATGAGACCTCAGCGCCACTGGTCTGAAGTTGTTGAGCTCCTTCGGATGGGGTGTCTTTGGAACCGGAACCAGGCAGGATGTTTTCCAATGCTGGGGGACTCTGCCAAGCTTCAGGCTCAGTTTGAACATGTGCTGGACGATTCCACACAGCTGGTCTGCGCAGGATTTGAGGAGCAGGGAGCTAATCCCATCTGGGCCTGCTGCCTTCCTCGCCTTCATCTTCCTCAGCTGGTTCTTCACCTGAGATGTTGTGAGGAACAAGGCTGAGCAGGAGGAAGTGGTGGTTGTCTGATGAGGCTGGGAACTGGAGCCTGTGGAGAGAGAGAGGGGAGAGAGGGTCTCGTTTGCAGTGGCAGGAGGGGTTGGTGGGGGCTGCAGCAGGGGAGCCTGAGCGGGGTCAGGCATTTGATCAAACCTATTGAAGAATAGGTTCAACTCATTTGACTGCAAAGTTGATTCTTAACAGTTGTGTGCCCAGGGTTACACCATCTATCATTAACAAACACAGCCAGCCCTCCCCTTTCCTCTTACCGCTCTCCAGTGTCCTGTCCGCGCGTAGTATTTGGAAGCCATCCAATTCCACGACGGCGTCCGGCGTTAGCTCTGTTAGCCACGACTCCGTGAACACCAGCAAGCTAGCCTCCCGGACAATCCTCTCGTGCCGGGTTAGCGCTGTTAGCTCGTCCATTTTATTGGGGAGGGATCTAACATTCCCCATAATAACGGACGGGAGGACAGGGTGGTATCGTCTCCTCCTTGCCTGGCGTTTATTTGACTTTACTTTTTAGTAGTTTCTTCTTCTGAAGCCACTTAAAAAAATTTAGAGTGTTCCTTTTTGTGGTTTCTTAATTAGTCAGCTTCTTCAGTTGGATGTATCTGCTCATTGTTTGCCAAAAATGAATTAAAATGCGGCGTTTTATGAAGAGATCCCATGTTATGGTCTGATCCGTAAAGCCCGCATTCAAAACATCATCAGCGTGGGACAAATGAATATTGGCCTCCACATTGTCTTCAACGTATTGGTGAAAAGTGGCAAACTTCAATGTGGAGCTGTTCCGTAAATCACATGAGTACAGACCGTAGCCTGCAGACGTGATCATGGAAGAAAAACAAGTTGAGAGTCTCGGTTGGACACGGCAGGGCAACAAGAATACCGGCGAATGTGGCACTGGTGGTGAGTATGTCTCTTTGTTTGCAGACAGATATTATGGATGATGACTGGTTTGTCATTTACTTTACCTGGAGGCCCCAGGTTGTAATAGTAGCATTGACTTAACCTGCAAAAAAGGGCTAATTAATTGACATAATAAAATACCTGAAAGGAGGAAGGGGTGTTATGAATTTAGTAATTAAGAATAGTTAGACCCCATGGCTACATTACACCATTGCCAATTAGGATAATGATTAAAAACATCCCAAAGTGGTTTATGTCAAATAGGTTATATAGGTTATGCTTAATACACGATAGAAATGAATGTATTTGCATGTTGAAAAAATATTAATGACAAACACATGTATACATGGACATATTTTTGTATCTGAACATGTCCATCCATCCATCATCTGTACCGCTTCTCCTCACTAGGGTCGCGGGGGGTGCTGGAGCCTATCCCAGCTATCTTTGGGCAGTAGGCGGGGGATCACCCTGAACTGGTTGCCAGCCAATTGCAGGGCACACAGACGAACAACCATCCGAACTCACACTCATACCTAAGGGCAATTTAGAGTGTTCAATCGGCCTGCCATGCATATTTTTGGAATGTGGGAGGAAACCGGAGTACCCGGAGGAAAACCACGCAGGCACGGGGAGAACATGCAAACTCCACACAGGATGGCCGGAGCTGGGATTGAACCCACGCCCGATGCTGTCTCTCACTGTGAGGCCATCGTGCTAACCAGTCGGCCACCGTGCCGCCCTATCTGAACATGTACTGAATATAATATAATTTTAATATAAAATGCTTTTCACTTGAGAACCGCTGTTAAAATTTGTTGAATGTCAAGCACATGACAAAATCACAGGTAACTGAAGATACAGTGAGTTGGTCTGTAATGATATTGATGTGTTTTATAATGAACACTTACGTTCTGTTAAGTGTGTCCATGGCGCCTCCTGCACAGCTGGCAGACAAAAGAAAATCTCCCGAGTTGGAGATGTGTCATCTGAGGCTAGAGTTACAAAAGGAGATTGAAGATCTTACAAAGGAGGGAGACTGTTGGCATGACTGTTGACTGTTGTTCGTCGAAGACCAAGCAATAGTTTCCTCATCTGCATACGAACCTTTTACTTTTGGGCAATACTTTTTATTCATTTATATTTTTTGTGAACAGTGACTGTTTTAGAATTTTAATTTACGGACATGCTCCCACCTGTGAACCGGCCAACTAGCATACAGCTAGCATACACTGGCCCCAGACTAGCCGGTGTTAGCCCGCCGTGCTGGCCCTGTCGCTGGGTCTGGTGGATCATGATGCAAGATAAGCCAAGTAAAACAATCTCTGACCTGAGAGACCTAGTCTATCTTCTGTCAGAAGAACTCCGGAGAAAAGAGTCCTTCGTCTTGTCCTTCACGTCCCGTTATAAACGACTCTCTGCTGTCATCATGGATGGGCCCCCGTGCCATTGCCGCGCCCACGCGGACGGCGCCGTCTGCCGTTGCATGACTCTGGTGCTGTGGACCTAGGTGCTCCTATGAATTCCCCGCCGCTCACAGAAATGAATTTAGCTGGAAATTCCGGAGTGGGTAACTCCACGCATGGCCCGGTCGGCCGCTCACGCCTAAGGTTGCTCAAGGACACAGTGTGGGCCACCACATCTGCGCCACTCACCGGTGCCGTCATCAGCTGCCACCCGGCCTCGGGAGCATCATTTTGGACAGCGAGGTCGGGATTCTCTCGACAGAGTTTGCGGTTCCGCTGGTGCTCCTTCCTCACACACTCTGTCCTCACCAAGCACCATCATAGTTGGGGACAGCTTCGTTCGACACATCCGTTACTTTGGTACTATCATCCGTTCTTATCCCAGAGCCAAAGTTATGGACATAGTAAACAATGCTCTTGTCTCCATCCTTATCCCGGCTCGTTGTCCATGTGGGGATGAAAAAACAGTGCGTCGACAATCGGTGCAGAACAAGAAAGATTTTAATGCCCATTTTGACTTGCTTTGGCTGTCAGGCATTTTGCCGACGCTGTTCCACGGCAGCGAGCGCTTCGTCGCCTTTTAAGCCTGAATACATGGCTCATATGAACTTGCAAGCATCTCAACTTTGCTTTTATTGACAATTTTAACCTATTTTGGTATCGTCGTTCTTTTTACCTGTTGGACGGTTTTCATCCAAGCTTCCTGGGTAGCTCGATTTTTTTTCTTTTTTTTAACATCCATTATGGCGTTGTCAATTACGCTCCCAGCTGACTCCTATGGACAAATCACTCAGCCTGTGTTCCCGCGCCAACCTCTACCACTCACCACTGCAATAACAATCTCACTGTGACTGTTCGGGTTGGGGAGGAGGGCCTGGCAGTCTCTGATTATTTGCAGGTTCGCGATCCTTCCAGCCAGGCTCTCCTCCGGAAAAAGTGGGCGTCGGCTCCGGCGCACCTGCGGCTCGTTGTCTGCAATCAACGGTCAGCATAAGAACCAGCCACGCCAGGAGCCCGACGCCGGATTATCCCGTCATCTCGTGTGGTACTGGCCATGTCACGTCACGCTTCTCGATCGCCCGATTCCTTGTGCCCTCGTGCTTGTCTGACTTCCGTGTTCTCTGTTTCCCCGTCCAGCCGACCCGTGCCCGTCCGGATCCGCTCCTCCCGCAACCGCTCCCGAGTTCCTGCCCGGAGCTCATTCCGCCAGCGCTCTCCGCTACACGCCGTGCCCAGGCTTCCGCCGCGCCGCGTCTTCCGCACCTCCGCCTGCCCGACCGCACCTCCCGGTGCACCCCGCTCCGACGTCCGCTCGTCCGCACCTCCCGGTGCCCACCGCTCCGACGCCTGCTCGTCCGTACCTCCCGGTGCCCACTGCTCCGACGCCTGCCCGTCAGCACCTCCCGGTGCACGCCATCCCGACACCTGCCTTACGGTGCTCCCCTCCGGGCTAGCCGCCCTTCCTCATTCCCCAATAAACCCTGTCTCAAACACTCCTGTCGCTCTTGGGTCCTCCTTCCCTCTCACCCGGTTCGCGCAACCGCGACAGAATAATCCGGCCACACCAATGGACCCAACGACCCCGGACTCCCTGGGAGAAGCGCTCGCCCACCAGGGCAACTTGCTCGAGCGCCATGAGAGGATGCTGCAGGAGTGCCTGGGCTCCTTCCAGGCCATCAATCGCCAGCTCACGCACCTCTCGAATCAGGTGGGCTCGCTCGCTTCTCTCTCCAACCTCCCCAGTTACGCGGCCCCGGCTCCCCCGGCCGCCGCGCCGCCTTACGCGGGCGGTCGGGAGCCCCACGTCCCTACCCCCGAACCCTACTCCGGGGACTTGGGCTCGTGTAGCCAGTTCCTGCTCAGCACTTCCCTGGTCTTCGATCTACAACCCTACAGCTACTCCACCGATCGGGCCAAGATCGCGTATATGATCAACCTGCTCCGCGGCCGCGCCGCCAAATGGGCGACCGCGCTGTGGGAGGCGGCGTCGCCGGCGATGTCCACCTACGCGGACTTCTGCCAGGAACTGCGCCGCGTCTTCGACCACCCGGTGCAAGGGCGCGAAGCATCGCGCCGACTCCTCTCCCTCCGACAAGGCTCCCGCTCCGCCGCAGACTTCTCGGTCGAGTTCCGTATCCTGGCACACGAGAGCCGCTGGAACGAACCGGCTCTCCGCGAGGTGTTCCTGAACGGGCTGACCGACGCCCTCAAGGATGAGCTGGCCGTTCGCGACGAGACCTCGACCCTCGAGGAGCTGATCATCCTGGCCATCAAGGTGGACCACCGGCTTCGGGATCGGCAGGCCGATCGGTCCCGACGACCACCCAGGGCCGCCGTCCGTGCAGCAACCCCCTGCGCCGAAGGCCGCCCGCCGTCTCCGGTCCAGCCCACGACCGGCTCGGACGAACCCATGCAGGTGGGAAGGACTACCCTGGATCCCCAGGAGCGCCAGCGACGCCTGTCCCATCAGCTCTGCCTGTACTGCGGCCTACCCGGTCACTTCCTCGCCGTATGCCCCAGCAAAACCAAAGGATCAGGCTCGTCGTTGACGGAGAGCCCAACGCCGAGCCTGCTGGTATCTGCCACTGGCTCTTCCCCCCGGATGTCAGTCCCTGCCCGTCTGCTGGGCCAACACGCTCCCCTCGCGGTCACCGCGCTGGTCGACTCGGGGGCCGACGGCAGCTTCTTGGACCTGACCCTAGCACGCCAACTCGGGGTCACCATGGAGCCCATCGCCTCCCCCCGGCGGGTGGTCGCGCTGGACGGGCACCTCATCGCCCAGGTCTCCCAACAGACCACCCCCCTGACCCTCATTGTCTCTGGCAACCACCGGGAGTCCATCAGGCTGTTCCTGATCCACTCCCCCCAGGTCCCCCTGGTCTTAGGGTTTCCGTGGCTCCAGACCCACAACCCCGCCATCGATTGGAGGAAGTGCGCCCTCACCGGATGGAGTGAATTCTGCCACTCCCACTGCCTGCGTTCCGCGGATCCGGCCCCTTCCTCTCCCCCACCCGCCCCCCCTCCGCCCGATGTCTCCACCGTTCCCCCAGAGTACCACGACCTCACCCAGGTCTTCAGTAAGGACCTCGCCCGCACCCTGCCCCCCCATCGGCCCTACGACTGCGCCATCAACCTCCTCCCGGGGGCCCCTCTGCCCAACACCCGCCTTTACAACATCTCCAGGCCAGAGAAGGAAGCGATGGAGACATATATCCGCGAGTCGCTGGCTGCCGGGCTCATTCGTCCCTCTTCTTCCCCCCTGGGAGCGGGGTTCTTCTTCGTGAAGAAGAAAGATGCCTCGCTCCGCCCCTGCATCGACTTCAAACCGTTGAACCAGATCACGGTCAAGAACAAATCCTCGCTCCCCCTCATCGATCCCTCATTCGAACCCCTGTGTGAGGCCCAGGTGTTCTCCAAACTGGACTTGCGGAACGCGTACCATCTGGTCCGCATCCGGGAGGGGGACGAGTGGAAGACGGCGTTCAACACACCCCTGGGACACTTCGAGTACTTGGTGATGCCTTTGGGCCTTACCAACGCCCCCGCCGTCTTCCAGGCCCTAATGACGGATGTCTTCCGCGACATGCTCAACCGGTTCGTATTCATATACCTTGACGACATTCTCATCTTCTCCCGTTCTCTCTCAGGCACCGCCGACATGTCCGACTGGTCCTCCAGCGCCTTCTGGAAAATCGCCTCTATGTGAAACCCGAAAAGTGCGAGTTCCACGTCTCGTCCGTGCCATTCCTGGGCTACATCATTGCCCGGGGCCAACTTCGTCCCGACCCGGCCAAGATCCAGGCCGTAGTGGAGTGGCCCCAGCCCGCCACCCGGAAGGAGCTTCAGCGCTTCCTCGGATTCGCTAATTTCTACCGCCGCTTCATCCGGGACTACAGTAAGGTCGCCAGTCCGCTCACCGCACTCACCTCCACAGCCACCGCGTTCCAGTGGACCCAGGCGGCTTCCCAGGCCTTCGCCCGCCTCAAGGGGGCCTTCACCAGCGCCCCGGTACTCCGGCATCCAGACCCCTCGCTCCAGTTCATCGTGGAGGTGGACGCCTCCGACACCGGGGCGGGGGCCGTCCTCTCCCAGCGGAATCCCGGTACCCAAGTAATCCACCCATGTGCATTCTTCTCCAGGCGCCTGTCCCCAGCCGAGAGGAATTATGACGTGGGCAACCGGGAGCTACTGGCGGTGGTATGGGCCCTCCAGGAGTGGCGGCACTGGCTCGAGGGCACCCCGACCCCCTTCCTGGTCTGGACGGACCACAAGAACCTGGCTTACCTGCAGTCCGCCAAAAGACTGAACCCCCGCCAGGCGCGCTGGAACCTGTTCCTAAGCCGGTTCAATTTCACCCTCTCCTTCCGACCCGGCTCGAACAATGGTAAGGCGGACGCCCTCTCACGTCTGTTCTCGTCCCCCGCCAGCCCGGACACACCTGAGCCCATACTACCCTCCTCCTGCCTCCTGGGAGCGGCCACCTGGGACATCGAGCGGGTCGTCCGAGAGGCCCAGGAGCAGCAACCCGACCCGCGCCCAGATCCCTCCGACCGCCTGTTCGTCCCCGACGCAGCGCGGTCCCAGGTACTCCAATGGGGGCACTCATCCTCGCTCACCTGCCACCCGGGCGTGGCACGCACGCTTCGCTTTCTCCAACAGCGCTTCTGGTGGCCCCGGATGGCGAAGGACACCCGAGAATTCGTGCTGGCCTGCTCCGTCTGCGCCCGCGGGAAGGCCTCACACGCGGTCCCGGCCGGCCTCCTCCAGCCCCTGCCCATCCCGAGCCGTCCCTGGTCCCACGTCGCCCTGGACTTCGTCACTGGTCTTCCTCCCTCCAATGGGCATACCGTCATCCTCACCCTCATCGACCGTTTTTCCAAGTGCGTCCACTACGTCCCCCTTCCCAAGCTGCCCACCGCGCTGGAAACAGCCCAACTCCTCACCCAACACATCTTCCGACCCCATGGCATCCCGGAGGACATCGTGTCCGACCGGGGCCCCCAGTTCGCCTCTCAGGTATGGCGGGAGTTCTGCAAGGCGGTCGGGGCCACCGCCAGCCTCTCCTCAGGCTACCACCCGCAATCCAACGGCCAGACGGAGCGGGCCAACCAGGACCTCGAAGCCGCTCTTCGGTGCGTGGTGGCCTGCAACCCGGACTCCTGGAGCGACGCCCTGCCCTGGGTCGAATACGCCCACAACTCTCTCTCCACCACGGCCACAGGTATGTCTCCCTTCATGGCATGCTTTGGATACCAACCTCCTTTGTTCAAGGACCAGGAGCATGCCGTGGTCATTCCCTCCGTCGAGGAGCACCTACGCCGGATCCGAGGGGTCTGGGCCGAGGTGAAGGCCGCACTCACCCGGACGGCCCAGAGGACCAAGCGCCTGGCCGACCGTCGCCGATCTCCAGCCCCGGACTACCAGCCCGGCCAGATGGTGTGGCTCTCCTCACGCGACCTCCCCCTCCAGGTCGATTCACGTAAACTGGCTCCCCGTTTCATCGGTCCCTTCCCCATCGAAAAGATTATCAACCCGTGCTCCGTCCGGCTTAAGCTCCCCGACTCCCTCAAGATCCATCCTACCTTCCATGTCTCCCTCCTCAAGCCGGTATCCTCTAGCCCACTGAGCCCTCCGACTGTCGCCCCCCCACCCCCCCTGATGATAGACGACCACCCGGCGTACACCGTATCCAAGGTCCTGGATGTGCGGCGCCGTGGCAGGGGGTTCCAATACCTCGTGGATTGGGAGCGTTACGGTCCGGAAGAGCGCTCCTGGATCCCGCGCAAGCTCTTCCTAAACGACGCCCCCATCAGGGAGTTCTACGCGCTGCACCCGGACAAGCCGGGTAGGACGCCAGGAGGCGTCCGTTAGGGGGGGGGTGCTGTGACGGTTCGGGTTGGGGAGGAGGGCCTGGCAGTCTCTGATTATTTGCAGGTTCGCGATCCTTCCAGCCAGGCTCTCCTCCGGAGAAAGTGGGCGTCGGCTCCGGCGCACCTGCGGCTCGTTGTCTGCAATCAACGGGCAGCATAAGAACCAGCCACGCCAGGAGCCCGACGCTGGATTATCTCGTCATCTCGTGTGGTACTGGCCATGTCACGTCACGCTTCTCGATCGCCCGATTCCTTGTGCCCTCGTGCTTGTCTGACTTCCGTGTTCTCTGTTTCCCCGTCCAGCCGACCCGTGCCCGTCCGGACCCGCTCCTCCCGCAACCACTCCCGAGTTCCTGCCCGCTACACGCCGTGCCCAGGCTTCCGCCGCGCCGCGTCTTCCGCACCTCCGCCTGCCCGACCGCACCTCCCGGTGCACCCCGCTCCGACGTCCGCTCGTCCGCACCTCCCGGTGCCCACCGCTTCGACGCCTGCTCGTCCGTACCTCCCGGTGCCCACCGCTCCGACGCCTGCCCGTCAGCACCTCCCGGTGCACGCCATCCCGACACCTGCCTTACGGTGCTCCCTTCCGGGCTAGCCGCCCTTCCTCATTCCCCAATAAACCCTGTCTCAAACACTCCTGTCGCTCTTGGGTCCTCCTTCCCTCTCACCCGGTTCGCGCAACCGCGACACTCACTACACCCACCAACAGGCCAATCTTAGTTTCTCTCAATAGCTCTCCCAAAAGGCCTCCATTATCATTACCACCCACACCGGATAACTTCTCAATTCAAAACATCACACGCAGACCCCCCCTCCCTAGCACCCCACACACACACACACAAACGAAGTGGTTTTAACAGTGACAATCTTTTATATATTAACACTTCACATCCATGCGACCTTGAGGTCACATCCAGCACAAATATCAACCTAGCTGTGCTGAATGTGTGCTCCCCTTTTAAACTAAATATCTAGCCTAATAGAAGTCCGAAGATCATTTCATTTTTGTCCCGCTAAAAATGCTATTTACAGTGTATTTTATTTATTGAAATGGAGCATCTCTTTAATTAAAAAATGAACGGTATTGTCACTGTAGTCACATACTCAACCACTCGAGCTGTTGCCCGTTGTTCCACCCACTTACAATATATTCACCCAATCACAGATGCCAAAAGCAGCCACATTGTCATGAATGAATACACACAGTCCCAATCAGATTGGCTTCTAAAAAAAAAAAGGCAAACAACTAAATAAAGGGAGCTATCCTAACTGCTTAGCAGAGAAGAGCATATTTGTGCTCTTCCTCTCATGTTATGTAAACAGACTGCATCACGCAAGGCAAAATAGGCACAGGCCAGTACAATATCGTTGGTATTTTTCTCTTTACTAGAGAGACAAATGAGAAGTGATCGCTGGTGATTGCGGGAGTGAGGCAATAAAAAAATTGGAATAACAACCACACAGAATTAGGAGCGAATCAATCTTTTAAATGGCAATGTGACATCCCATTATTTACGTATTTATTTTTGACAGAAAAGGGAAAATTTCCTTGGATGGGCATGCCAAAATCTAAAACTAATGAATTTGAAAAGAAACAGACTTAATGAAAATTCAAAAACAAATAAACACTTAGCGATAGTCTTCCTGCCCTTTTCCTTTTCCCCCCATGCGAAATAAATACTTATATTTTTCCAAGTTTTTTATTTCTTTATAATAGTGTGTTTTACTTCATTTATTTTTAACCACATACTGTTTTAAAAAAGTATGTCTAGTTCTGAGGTTTGAAGAGATTCATCTTTTCATTCTTTACAAAGACAATAATATTCAGTTTTGATTGTCACACATGAATAACTAAGCGTAATTTCAAAGGTTTGTATTATAATGTGGCACATTGCATAAGTGTTGCGGTAGGTGAATGTACGTTTGATATGAGGGAAACAATAACTGTGCTACACAAAATTTTATGAAAGCGTCACCATATGGCATTCCGGTGACAAAGTGCTGACCGTACACGGTGGCTCATGATTTGGAGACGAATAGTTGCATCCTGATTCCCTCACTGGAATTGGCAGCTTTGGCATAGGAAGGCAGAAGCTCATGATGATGCCATCGGAAGTTGTGTTCTTTTCTCAGTGAGAGATTTGTTGGCACTATGTTGAGCTATTAAAAAAAAATGGCGAAAATCAGAGTGAGGTGTCTCGACTGCTTTCAAAATCCTGACACGACTTGTGCAGCAACCTTGGTGATGAAGCGCCGTTCCTCGTCCCTCAGGGAAACAAATACTGTTCATTTTAGTCCTCTTCTTGGATGGATAATGTTGGAATTCAGCTTTAAATCAATGTTAGAATTTAATCTTAAACCAATGTAAACTCAAATTAGTAATCTGACTCCAATTTGCGACTTTACCCAACTCTCACTCATCCAACAATATGCGCGCTCATTCTGCAATAGAAAGGTATCAGGAAGCCGGCATTTTCACGCACGAGTGGATTTATTCCCAATACACAGATTTACTACATAATCGCCTGGGTCTCGGATCCCTCTCAATACAACTCTACACCTCTCTTGCCATCAACCGACCAGAACTGAACTTTTTCCGAGTTGCCCAGTAGTGACTATACAATATGTAAATGACACAAAGACAAAAGCATCCTGGCATGATTCTATTGGCTATGTGTATCCTGCAGTTAACTTTAGCTTGCTCTTATTGGTCTTTCTTCTCCCGCCGAATCCCGTGGCTCCTCCTGCATGCGATCCCCCGATGGCCGCTCTTTCATCCACTGCTCCCGGAGTCATCTCGTCTCACTCAGCACCGTCTGCTTCAAAAACATTCCATTCTTGCACACCCCCGCAACCAGTTCCGTTCCACGAGTCACACTCTCAGCATTTTACAGTATCACATTTTCATACACTGGATGCAGCAACATCTAATGAACTATGTTCAGCTCAAACTCTTATATTCCTTTAATAGTCAAATGTATGAAATCCTTTAAGTGTAACCGAAGTTTGGACCATGCTAATGACAAGACCCTCAGGAGAGGAATGCAGGAAGATTGGATCAAGGCTGCAACAAAGGAGGTGTGAACGAGACACCTCTGAAACAATGGACTTCCATGCCGGGACCACAAAAGTGGCTCCTAGCAGTCTACCCTTTGTTCTGTTTAGATTGACTGCCATGATTACATTATCCTTTAATCCCTCTCATGACCTCAGACACCTGAGGTCATCACTTGAACACCTTATTTTATTGTTGCACACGAGCTAGACAACTTGCCATAAAACTAAATCTCCTCAAACAATTAGTAAAAGAATAAGAATCTGTAGAAAATTTCATTCCCTCCTCATGGCTTCCGGTCCCTGAGGCCATCTTCCCATACTCACATCCTGGACTCCCGGAGGGCCACGGCTGTCTCCGCCTCCTGGGGGTCCTTTTGAGGGATCATCATGTACTGGCCACCCGGAGGGAGTGGCCCCAATGTGCGTTCGATTGTCTTAACAGTTAATGTTCTGATACATGTAATACAGCAACATCCACATAACACCATAATAGCGGCAAACACATCAATAGAAATCAGTACTGATGCAATCAAGCTTTTATATTTACCAAAGATGTTTAACCAGTCAGAATACCAACTGGTGTCCACACCTGAGTGCTCCTTCATTTCGTTACTTAGCGTGCGCAGACCCTCCAATGCCTTGGTAAGGCGACCCTCAGGAGACGTATTGTTGGGAATCAGAGTACAACACTGATCCCCAAAAATACCACACACGCCTCCTCTTTCAGCCAACACCATATCGAAGCCCATTCTATTTTGGAATGCCATCAGAGATGTGGCAGCCAATTGCTCATGCACTGCCTGGAGTGCCGAGGTGGTGAAGTTCGCCAATCGTTGGACATTATAATGAACATAATTAATCCGGTGCACATTTTTGTTTACCGTAACAAACAGGAAAATACTCTCCCATCCTGCCGCAATTTGATCCACCAATTTATACTCGTCAGGGACCCCTCTTGGAACTCCAATTGCATCTATATACGTGGGATCTCCTGCATTCAACCATTCGTGCATGTCCCTTCTCTTCCTGTTAAGGAAGGGGATTCTTCTCCGTTGTTCAACGCCTTCCCATACCATTTTGGCCAGATCTAAGGCTGTCACACTAACTGGCATGATCAGTGTTACCAGGGCGCACTTACCTGAGGCATTGGTGGGAAGCCTATCGTACAGCACTTTCTCTCCACACCACAGCCAAACATCAGCACGAGCGAGAGGGATTCCTGCTGGCAAGGACACATTTTCATTACACCATGACCCCTGGATATTTCCAATCCCAGGGCCAGTCCCATTTAACTTTAGGCAGGTGAAATTTTGTTTTGCAACTTGGGTGTCAAAAATAGGCTTTTTCTTTTCCATTACCCCATCATTCCACGGGTGTGTCCAATTAAAATTGTCACCCAAGTGTTCACCTGTGTCGGTTGTTTACATTTCAGATTTAGCAGTAGTTGTTGTGTCTGTGTCAGCGTCTTACCACCAGCTCGCTCTGCTCCATACCATACCGTTCCATCACTCGTTCTCCTTTCACTCCATCACTTCTGTCATCCTGCATCCTATGTTCAAACGCCAACATCGTCCACACAAAGCACACGCCAGTAAGCAAAATAGTATCCAATTCTTGCCATCTACACATTCCCTCTCTTGACCTGCCCGTCCGGGCGGTCAACCTTTAAGCTCAACCTTGGCAGGCACAAATTCTGGGGCCGGGCGCAACTGTGAGTTATGGTACCGCTTTTGTCCTTTAGTTTCCAATTGGACGGCGTGTGAGGTTCTAGCCAGAACTCTAAACTGTCCTTTCCAGCGAGATTGAGTCCACCTCCGGGAAAGCACCCGGAGGGAGTCGTACGGAGTGGTGTCCGACTCCAGTGATGCTGAGTTCACTGAGTTCAAATATCTAACTGTGTTTAGAGATTACAAATTAAGCCTCGAGCTAACGCTCCAATTTTGACTGTCTCTTTTTTTTTTTTTTGACAAATTTTTAAAGCAACCCAAATGAAATAGTAACCATTCGCACTTTAAATAAAAAAATCCCAAAACTATAATAACGCAAATACCAAATTAACCCTTTTTTTTTTTTTTTTAAACGGGAAGAATAGGTGCTCTCCAAGACATAGACAGCTCCAAGACCGCTGCAGTCTTCACCTCCTATTGTCTCCCAAATGCTTCAATCCACCTCCAGGCCGAGCCCACACTGATTCTGTCAACTGGGGGAGGGGGTAGAGACAGTAAAAACAATTGCGGAGCCGTGGAGCCGAGCCCCAAATCAGTCTGGCCCTGGGTCCACAACTCCTCTAGCAGAGACTCACACAGAATTACCTCTTCCGGGCGACCCTTCTCGGGAAATTTTGAAATTTAGTGATGTTACCAAAACCGAACAATTTGTAGTGGGTGCTGAATAGTGACGCGGAGTATTCAACAACTATGGGGCCTCGACCTTTAGTATGATGGCGCGCATCAATATTCAATGTGATTTGTAGCTCGGTGAAAGTGACCAATTCATACCATTTCCTCTGCTCAGGGACAAGGCACACGTGCGAGGCAACGCCGGTAGACATAACAAATATATAATCCTAATGGAACATCTACTCCTAACTAAATTTAGATGACTGCATTTTGATAAACCAAACCATGTGTGTGACCACATGTACAATGTAATGTCAATTGGTGAATTGAATGGGTGGAGGTTGCTACACCACTCAGACCAGAGCAGGAACAGGGCATACCCACCGCGGGAGGATGGAGTACCAGGTTTCAGAGCTGTCCTCAGATATTTCAGTTCGGCCACTGGAATGGAGGAGAGCACCACATATGCTCCCTCCGAAGGATATGCACAGTCAAGTTCAGTCCCATCCGGAAATGCCACTCGAATTCCAGTGTTCGTTCAGTCAATGGCAGTGACTCAGGCCATCTCAGTTGCGGAAGGAGCTCATACTTGTCCATCCACCGTCCCCGGAATGCTGGGACCTGCTAGTCCTCGCACGCTGAAGCTCCGTGGCCCCCTGTCATGGAATGGGGTACCAGCGGGTTTGTGTCAAGAGTGCGTTGGGAGTGGGTAACGGTGGCGCCCCCTGCGCTGGTGGAGCTCTTTGTGACAGATATGGCACCGGAGGATGGCACATTCCAGAAAGTGGCTCGGCATGGACAGCTCATCACCCAGTGACCCCACACCCCGCAGTAAGAGCACACCCCACTCACAACCCCTGTCTATAACCACCCCTACCTCTGTTACCGCGGTCCCGACTTCGTTGACCGGCCTGCTTTGGACGCCAGTCTGCTGTGGCACTGCGTCACCCGAAC
Source organism: Idiotropiscis lumnitzeri (assembly GCF_059441095.1). Lineage (NCBI taxonomy): Eukaryota > Metazoa > Chordata > Actinopteri > Syngnathiformes > Syngnathidae > Idiotropiscis > Idiotropiscis lumnitzeri. The sequence goes on along the minus strand of NC_142400.1, from coordinate 22,127,885 downwards.
CTTGCCCAGAAGCAGCAGAAGTGGAAGGAGCAGGTCCAATGGGAGCCGCATGCGTCGGTGGCTGCCTTTGCTGCTTCCTCTTTTTTAATATTCTTATCTCTCTTGGCCTCCTAAACCTGCAAGTACAACAATTTTTAGTCACGCTCCTTAATCCAATCCCATATTTTCCTTTTCTGATGACGTGCAAAATTATGTACAAAATGTGTTCTACTTAGGCCGATTAGCATTTTTCATTGATGGACTATTTCGCCTGATTTCTGCCACTGGAAGGTGCACGCCCTTGTGGACGGCCAACTGGAACAGCTGTGTATTGTCGACATTATTGGATGGGTCACTGCCGGAAGTCTCACTCTATTCACGTCTCGCCCTGGCCACATAGACCAGGCCTGTCTCACCCTTCCCCACCTGAAAGACACAGCAACATCGGCCCCAACGGGCCCAGAAATATCTGATGCACGGCACGGCCAATCTCACTTGAGGTGTCCCCATTTAGCTGGTGACCATCATGCTGGTCAGCAGGTCTGGCCTCGGCCTCAAGTGAGGACAGTTCCTGTTAAGTAAATTTTGTCCCCTCTACAACAAACCTACCCTTGCGTTAAGTGAGTAACTTTCCATAAAAACAGCGCCACCGCTGTATATTGTGGAAAAGTCTAAACAATATAACAAAATTTTGCCCTATCCTGGACTGGGTGTATGTTATCTCGTCGCGCATCCAATGTGAATAATCATAAAACCTGTGGGGCACATGAGCAGGCTAAAGCAACAACTATATCTTAATCTGTTCCGTGGACCCTAAATTAGAATATTTTATATCTCCCTCCTTGTTGAGGAGAACCTCCGGGATGGGCGTGGTGAGGCGCTATTTGAAGCGTTCTCCGGCCTTCTTGACACACAGGTCACATGTCACCGCAAACCTGTGGAGAGAACTGGAGGAGTGGCACTTGCCAGTGAGAAGGGGCAAATTATCTTCCTTCCAAACTTTCAGTTTTGCATAAATTTAGTGTAATAACGTCAATCAATCATTCACTGAATGATTGAATTTAATTACTCCAATAACAATTTGAAAATCAATACTTGGGAGTGCAATAGAATTAGAATTAGAATTAGAAATCCCTTTATTGTCATTGTACTCAAGTGTGGATTCAGGTTGATCAGGCCTGTCCACCCACTGCATCCTAAGTACTGTAAGGGCTTGCCGGTGTCCTCAATCAATTTTCTTTGTTTCTTTCCTGAGGCCCGTCCCTTAAACATTCACTCAAATCACATAGACATACACTTTTTCTTTCACACTTTAATTCACCAAAAAGATACTTTCCAAATCCGCACAGAGACCCCTCCCTTGGCGCGTCCGCCTTGATTCCACTGAGATTTGTGCTGGCAGATCCATAATTTTGCCTTAATTTAGCCAGCGTATGCCAAAATTTACAACTGTGGGTCTCTGGATTTTCCCATTCACTCCCCGTGAAGTTGTTTCTCCTCTCCTGGACGTAGCTGACGAATCTGCACCTGTGACATCAAACAGCTCATAGATGCGAATGTTAGCAGTCTGGTATTTATGGAATGATGTCATGTCCTCTAAAATTGTCATGTCAGTGTTCGCGTCGTACAGTCAAAAAAACATCTGTCTTCCACCTTTGTCACATTTAATACACATCAGTTAATAAATCATCTACAAAACTATTAAGTCCAACTTTATATTTGGTAAACCAATCTCCAATGGCTAGATATTCCCCTTTCCAAAGATTTTCTTTCAACATGTTCATAGAATACTTCACTTAAAACTTATCCCAAAACCATAATCCCTTTGCTTAAAATTTTTAATTTTAATAAGATTGTCGACGCCCTGCTGTTCCTCACGTGTCCCCTGCATGTTTCCGTGTTCAACTTGCGTTCATACTCCCTGCCAATTTATTTTTATTGTTCGGTTGAATATATACTTTATCCCGTACCTTTCTACACTAGCACTGCAAAAAAAATTGCTCCACAGTGCGACCCATGCTCGACCACATGAGAACACCTCAAGGAGAGGCAGATGCCTGAAGATTAGATCAACGTCTGCAACATCGAGGGGGGGTGCCGAGACACACCTCTGAAACAAAAGGACTGTGACCTTCTTTCGAGAGCACCAAAAGGCATATCTTCCTTTTCAATCAGTTAACGACTGCCATTGATGCTTGTTTTTCCTCTTGTGTCTGAAATGTTTACATGTTCCTGATGGTGCTCCCCCCCCCGGGGCCAGCACGGGCGTCTCCACACTCCCCTGCTGTTCTCCGTGCACCCTCTCTCTCATTATTCACAGCCTGTTCGATCAATTGTATGGTCGCTGGTGCCATCCGTGAATCGTTATCTTTTGCATCTCAAACAATTCTGCCCCCCCAAGGTGACTACGGGGTCATTAATTGCGCCGTCGGAACGGGCGGCGGCTCAAACACATACTGTTGCGAGTCTGGCAACTGTGGATAAATGCCTCTCAGACATTCCGTCTTTTCTTCCACTTTTTCAATCACTTCATCCTCTTTCTCTGACTTCCTCCCCCTACTTGGGAACGAGCATCTAACTTCAAAGGGCTGTGAACTCTTTGTTACAGCACATTCATGATTTTACGATTACACCTCTACCCATTGCCTTCTGTAAAATCTTTCTCACTCTTATTTTTTCCTTTAATTTTCCAAATTCACTGTAGCCTTACCAAAGCCACTCAAACAATCAAGGTATCAAATCACAAACTACAAAGTCAGGAACCACCTATGCTCTTGCAAAGTTTTCTCATGCTCTCAAAAGCTTCATTCAATTATGATTTCATAACACCAATCTTTTTTTCTTTGTGTCATTTCCATCTGTGCATTTCATTCCAGTTACTAATTACAGTTACCTTAATAGAAAGACCATCAACTAAAGTATGAAACATAAAATATTTATTTCTTCAATTCCTCCTTACAGCAGACCCTAATTCTTATCCTTTTCATTTGTTCAAGTCACACCTTCTTCAATACTGCCTGTTTCATCATCCTCCTTTCAATGGAACATTAATTGTTCGTTTCTCTTTTCTTATTGAACTTCCAATCTCTACACTGACACAATTTCTTCTCTTTTCTCTAGCTTTCTTTCTTTCTCTTTTCTTATTTCATCCCTACTTCATGTTTTTCTTCTCTTTTTTATGTTTCATTTTTATGAATTTATCCTTAATCTCCGTGCCACACCCGAGACCACTATCACACTTACTCTCCTTCGCCATCTTGAAATCCACTCGTGTGTGTCCCAACCACTTCTTACGCAGAACAATTTTAGCCTTCACATTCACACAGCTTCCACACAGACACGTAAATCCCAGATTTTAAACCGTGTCCCGATACGTAAATCCCAGATTTTATACCGTATCTTAACCATGAATAGTTCCAAACTATTCTAGTAGGTAAATCCCAGATTTCAGACCCTACTAACGTCCACACTGTTACACTTTTTATTTTTTTTTAACTATACTACTTAACTTTTGCGCCATTAATTATGCTAGAAGGTAAATCCCAGATTTTACACCCTAATAGCGTCCAACACTTTTACGCTTACTACGTTCCGCTCCTCCTTCCTCTTATAATTTAGCGTTGCCAATGTGCAGAATTTGAAAGGGTTCTGCTTACCTTGTTTCACTGTGGGCCCAAGAGGAAAGATGGTCGGATGTGTGGCTCTTTTATACTTTATCCTTTCTCAGGTCGTCACCTGGTGTGGACGTGCGAGACCCAGTCTCATGTGGTTTTTCTCGAAGTTCCAAACTTCTTTTACCTCTCATGCATCACGTCAGGCGTCACCATAAATTGTTGGAATTTATCTTTAAATCAATGTTAGAATTTAATTTTAAACCAATGTAAACTCAAATTAATAATCTGACTCCAATTTGTGACTTTACCCAACTCTCACTCATCCAACAATATGCGCGCTCGTTCTGCAATAGAAAGGTATCAGGAAGCCGGCATTTTCACACACGAGTGGATTTATTCCTAACACACAAATCTACAACTTGAGTTTGGGTCCCTCTCAATACAGCTCTCTTTGTCTTCGCTGTTCAGCATTAATTTATAGACACAATATGCAAATGACACAGAGACAAAGGCATCCTGGCATGATTCTATTGGCTATGTGTATGCTGCAGTTAACTTTAGCTTGCTCCTCTTGGTCTTTCTTCAAGTGGTGGCCCCTCCTGCTTGTGGCTGAAGGGTCCAGTTTCTTGTGCATCCCTTCCCCCTCGAGGTATCTGTCTGCGCCAGGCACCGACCTAAAACCTCCCAAACCTCACATTCTTTCACTTTCTTTTTCCAACTTCACCAGCCACCCACACAGCATTCCACAGAATAACTGTGACACAAGATGCAGGACATCGAATAAAACTAGCCAGGTTTAAACTCTTCCACTCCTTTAGATCTAAACCTTCTCATAAGTTCAGTTAAAATTGACTCTTTATCATCTTGCTGAGGAGGTGGTAGTTTATCTATGGAAGCATCCAAAATAGTCTTGAAATTCCCACCCATCAATAATATTCCATTTGGAAATTTGGTCAGGTAACCAATAGGAATATCTTCAAATGACAAAAAAGTGTTTTCTTTTTCTTTTTTGGTATTGTAACCGTAATTATTGGCAATTAGATAATATATGTTCAATACTTTGGCATATGAAGTGATCACATTTTGTGGTCAGAACGTTTCCTTTGAACCTGTCTTTTAAGGAGGCAACCCCAGATGAGCGCTCAGTTCTATGGGAAAGCCATAAAGTGTTACCCCATTGATACCACAAGTTAGTATTGTTCTCAGTAGAGTGATATTCTTGAAAATAAAAAAGTCTGATTTGAATTGTTTCGCAAACAGTGTTGGAATTTAGCTTTATATCAATGTTAGAATTTAACTTTAACCCAATGTAAACTCAAATTAGTAATCTGACTCCAATTCGCGACCTTACCCAACTCTCACTCATCCAACAATATGCGCGCTCGTTCTGCAATAGAAAGGTAACAGGAAGCCGGCATTTTCACGCACAAGTGGGTTTATTCCCAATACACAGACTTTCTACATGGCACCTGGGTCTCGGGTCCCTCTCAATACAACTCTACACCTCTCTTGCCACCAGCGAATGTACTACCCGAGTTGCCCAGTAATGATTCATCCTATACAATATGCAAATGGCACAGAGACAAAGGCATCCTGGCATGATTCTATTGGCTATGTGTATCCTGCAGTTAACTTTAGCTTGCTCTTATTGGTCTTTCTTCAAGTGGTGGCTCCTCCTGCTTGTGGTTGAAGGGTCCAGTTTCTTGTCGACCCCTTCCCGCTCGAGGTGTCTGTCTGCGCCAGGCACCAACCTAAAACCTCCCAAACCTTCACATTCTTTCACTTTCTTTGTTCAGCTTCACCAGCCACACACTCAGCATTACACAGAATAACAGTGACACAAGATGCAGGACATCGAATAAAACTAGCCAGGTTTAAACTCTTCCACTCCTTTAACACTCAGCATTCCACAGAATAACAGTGACACAAGATGCAGGACATCGAATAAAACTAGCCAGGTTTAAACTCTTCCACTCCTTTAACAGAAAAACAGCTTTCCTTTTAATAAAATTACCTAACCCCCTGGCATTCAAGAAAATAATAGATAACATTGATACACAAGAAGAACAGTAGTAGAAGAAAAAATAACCAAAACTTAATTAGAATTAGAATTAGAATTCCCTTTATTGTCATTGTACTCAAGTGTGCAACGAGATTAGAGGGCTCCCCTCTCCAGTGCAATACAACAATAATACAGACAAATATATAAATTAGATAAATAAATAAGAGAGTGCAATGGAATTTAGTACTGAATAGGGTATATAAAAACATCACAATGCTGTTCTGCAAGGTAAGGGTGTTCTCGTGTGTGTGTGAGAGTTCAGAATGGAGATGGCTCTCGGAAAGAAACTGTTTCTCAGTCTATTGGTCCTGATTAGGTATTAAACAGTAGTGTAGCTAAACAAGGAAATAGTAAGTAAGGAACTGCCAATATCAGCACCATATTAACTATATAATTAAGCACAAAAAAGGCATAAACGTGATATTGCACTAAAGCAGTGCTTCTCAATTATTTTCTGTCACGCCCCCAGTGTGTCACTGTATTTTGTGGAGACACAATTTGTGTCCTGCTCTGTGTGTTGTGACCAAATCTGAAAATAAATTCACAATTACTCATTCGAAACTGAATTTTCATTCTTTATCTTATAATTAATCATGATTGGTGGGGCATGAAGAGTTCTCTCTTTGGTCCTTTAGAAATACAACCTTCTAAAGCAGTAAGTAATCTAACTTGAAAAATGCTTGATTTGCTCTTGTCTAAATTCGAGTCATTTTTCTTTAATTTGTCCTAATTTTAACAGAAGAAATCTCAACTTTTGACCAATACACCCGATTTCGGAAAATCATTAGAAATTAAGTTTTCGTTATCACACAACCAGACAAGCGCTGGGGCACTCTATGCCATCCCAGGTATCCAACCTAAGTATTTTCAACAAAATCTGATGTGGCTTTTCAAAACAAAACGCAGAAGAAATCTCAAAATTTCACAGTTACACCCGATTTTGAAACGAAATAACGAAAACTTAATTTTTAATGATTTTTCGTAATCGGGTGTAATGGTCAAAAGTTTACATTTCTTCTGCATTTGATTTTGAAATGTCACATCATATTTCATTCAAAGTACTTTGGTTGGATACCTGGGATGGCCTAGACTGCCGCAGGTTGCGGGATAACGAAAACTTAATTTTTATTGATTTTTCGAATTTGGATCTAATGGTCAAGCATTGATAATTCTTTTGCCTTTTACTTTGAAATGCCACATCAGATTTTGATGAAAGTACTTTGGTTGGATACCTGGGGTGGCCTAGTGTGCCCCAGCGCTGGTCTGGTTGCGGGATAACGAAAACTTAATTTTAAATGATTTTTCAAAATTGGGTGTAAAGGTCAAACATTGAGATTTCTTTGTCATTTTATTTTGAAATGCCATATCGGATTTTATTCAAAGTACTTTGGTTGGATACCTGGGTGGTCTAGTGTTCCCAGCACTGGTCTGGTTGCGGCATAACGAAAACGTAATTTATAACGATTTTTCTAAATCGGGTGTATTGGTCAAAATTTGAGATTTGTTTGACCTTTTTTTTTTAAATGTCACATCAGATTTCATTCAAAGTACTTTGGTTGGATAGCTGGGGTGGCCTAGTGTGCCTCGGCAGTAGTCTGGTTGCGGGATAACGAAAAGTTCATTTTTAATGATTTTTTGTAATCAGTGTAATGGTCAAAGGTTTAGATTTCTTCGGCATTTTATTTTGAAATGCCACATCATATTTCATTCAGAGTACTTTGGTTGGATACTTGGGGTGGCCTAGTGTGCCCCAGCACCGGTCTGGTTGCGGGATAACGAAAACTTAATTTTTAATGATTTTTCATAATTGGGTGTAACTGTCAAATTTTTAGATTTCTTATGCGTTTTATTTTGAAATGCCACATCAGATTTTAATGAACATATTTTGGTTGGATACCTGGGGTGATCTAGTGTTCCCCAGCAATGGTCTGGTTGTGGGATAACGAAAACTTATTTTTTAATTATTTCTTTTAAATCAGTTGTAATGTCAGCCATTGATGTACAGTTAACATTAATTTCTCTATCTCAATACAGAACATTTCTTGGTGCAATTCTGAGACAGTTTGCATTCCCCCTGGGTGAACAGAGAAGTTTAATAACATGATTTTAAATCCAAACCACTGACGTGCATACTTGAGTTTGACAGCTTTTATTTTGATGGTGGCCAACAGCAAGCGCTTTCGGCACATTACCGTAATGCACAGTATTAAAAATAACAGTGGCGGCTAGCTAGACTTCGTCTTTGCGAGTGGAGGCTGGCCTGACTGCAGTTTTTTCGCTGTCCTCCTGGGTTAAATCTTCAGTGAAGCGAAGCCCTTCCGTCTGGAGGTTGAGGAATTTTTTTAGTTTTTAGCAGTTTTCCATACCGCATTCCTGTGTCTTTGAGGGATGAATCTGATGATGATGCCTCTGGGTTTTGTGTTGTCCTGTCAAAGTTTTCCCGCTCGGTGTGCGACGTCTTATCTTCGGGCAGTTGGCGGGGTATACCCTGAACTGGTTGCCAGCCAATGGCAGGGCACACAGACGGACACCCATCCGCGCTCACACTCATTCCTAGGAGCAATTTAGAGTGTCCAATTAACCTGCCACACATGTTTTTGGAATGTGGGAGGAAACCGGAGTACCTGGAGAAAACCGGCACAGGCACGAGGAGAACATGCAAACTCCACACAGGAAGGTCGGAGCCGGAATCGAACCCACGACCTCTGCACTGTGAGGCCATTGTGCTAACCAGTTGGCCAGCGTGCCGCCTGTAATGAATCCTCGTTCACAAAGAAAAGGTTCATCTTTACGATAAGTGGCCATTCATGAAGTACAGATACACATATAGAAATAACTTTTTTTTCTCTTAAAATAAAAAAAGAAATAATTAACCCACCTGATAGGTCTGTCCTTTATATGATTTCTGCTCATTATCAGGATTGTAGGGTGGAGGTGAAGGTTCATATGTGTGACTTCGGCTCCTATTAGCGTCATCCGTTCTTCTCAAAGCTAAATGACTTTTTGGCAACAAAAGCACACAAGAACATAGGTCATCTTTGTGACATAAACTTATTGTTTGGAATAGTGTCAGTGCTTTCATCAGTGATTTTCCTTTGGCAATTGGGCCAATGTGAGAGTGGAGAAAATTTAAAGATTCATTTCAAAATAAGGCATTATGTAGCCATTAATACAAGTATAACATTCTTGGTTATGGCTCTCAGCATGGGTTTAAAAAAGCCCTTTATGTACAGAATATTTGATAGCTGCATTGGTGAAGAATCTCAGACAGAGTACAAAGACACTAAAACAGGAATTTCATTTTTACATGAAATGAAGAGGGGACAGTATTTACCTTAAAACATATGACATTAAAGAGAACAATTAATACCATCACACATTCTGTTTTCATTAAAAATTGGTTTTAAAATTACTCTAAGGAGCTACTTCATCGGTACACTATAATATATTGACAGCCAATGTCAAGGCTACATTAATTTCTTTTGGGAAGCAATAATTCAATATGTTGAAGTGGTTTTACTTTTACTTTCCATCGAGCAAGGACAGTGCTTTCGCTGCAGGCGGAAAGGATGTCTCCCTCATTAGGTTCAATTGTATATTCAGCTGAAGTTTTTAAAATGCCATTGAACTATCTCGGCATTTTGTTAGGGGACGTCACCTATTCCTTCTCTAATACTAATCTGTAGTCTTTCAAAACAATTTGCATAACGCATAATATACTTCAAACAGGTCTTTCTCAAATGCTGAGTTCCTGTCATGTTAATCAATTTTTTATGTTGGCTGAACAGGAAAATTCAATATTAATGTAATAAATCAATCCATTATCTGAGCCGCTTCTCCTCACACGGGGGCGTGCAGGAGCCTATCCCAGCTATCTTTGGGCAGTAGGCGGGGTATAAACAACCACTCACGGTCACAAACACACCTAGGGACAATGTGGACTGTTAAATTAACCTGCCGGGTATGTTTTTGTAATGTGGGAGGAAACCGGAGTACCCGGAGGAAACCCGCACAGGCACAGGGAGAACCTGCAAACTCCACACAGGAAAGCCAGGCGGAATCGAACCCAGCACCTCTGAACTGAGGCCATCGTGCTAACTATTCGTCCACCATGACGCACTGTAGCAAATGTTTGTTTTTTTGCTCGTTTTTTTTCTTTCTTTTTTTTTTTTTTTTGAGCCATCTAGTGAAAGTCCATCCCTAAACCTCCACAAAGAAATTACAGTGCAACTCCTCTACAATGCGGTAAAGTCGCCACAGCAAATGCATGAAGAAATGTAGGTCAAGGCAGTCTTTATGGTTCTCCGTGGGGAATTTTAACGGAAAGGGATACAGTGAAGACCAAAAGGGAATTGGGAAAAGTTGAGTGTATCCAAATTCATGCATCCGTACCTTAAAAATGTCCAGTAACACGAAACATTGCATATTTTAAAAAATACTCCTTCATGTGGTACATGACAAGCGTCCTAATCTAACAAGCCTCTGCTGCAGAGGACAAAAATGAAAGGCTGCATAATATTTATGTGTTAAACCAATAGCAACTACAAGCATCTACTCAGTGGAAAATTCTACAAATCTACAAAACCTGTATACACAATAATCATGGTTTCCCAACCTTCATTGAGCCTGGGGATATATTTAACAGTTGAAAAATCCTGTCGTAAACCACCAAAACAAAAATGTAGACCTATGCATACCTGATGCTGAAATTCAAAAAGGCATTTCCACACACTACTGGAAATATATTTTTTTTAAGATGCTATTGACCATGCCAACATAAAATGGTTTGTCAGGCCTATTTTAAATGATTTGGGTACACTGTGGCAATTATTTTTTCTCACCGCTTGCAAATCCTCATCAAAGTGTTCAATTGAAGACACAACTCTTTGCATGTTTCTCAATTATTCAGAATTATTCTTTAACTTTGTCCCAGCTCCGTGGCAGAGACACAGTACATCGAGCCAACACTGGGAGGCACTAGAGCCCTGTGCTTTTTCTAAAAATGGCACTGATGGGTTTATATCTTCGATTCCATCAAAAGACACAGCATGCGCCACCAGCAATCTGGAATTAGTATTTCCAACTGCCAGGCCAAGTATTTAATTTTCTTTACATACATGTCTTTCAGGATCATCTTTTTTTTCCAGGAATGTTGATAGTTCTAAAGGAGTTATTGCCTTGTTTCCAGTTAAGAGAAACAGTCAGTCAGTACAATATCTTAGGGGGCACAAAGTTAAACAGAATCCCGCTCTGCTCCCTGCTGATCGGTCCGTCAATCAACACAGGCAAGATTTGGATTACTTGCTCAAATCTGATGAGATTTCTCTTTCCTATTCATGAGATCTCAGTTGGCTTTGATGCGGTTGGCATAAAAGTCACAATTGAGGCATAAAAGTCACAATTGAACAGTTGTCAAAAGGCAGCCTGTGTTGACACACCAATCAGCGTGCCAACTGTTGGGGGTAACATTCACCACAGAACTGATAGCTTTGTCGCTATTGAAATAGGAGTGCCACATGAGGTCAGGCCTGTGTCCAGACCATCATACATAAATGGAGGAATAATGGACCAGTCACGAGAAAAAGTAAAATCCCTGAGAGGTCCTACAATTTGTAATCCAACCAAAACCCTAGAAAAATCCTCCTCAACTGAGGCAAAAACACAGGTGTCATCAATCATCAATTGATGAACTCAAAAAAGATTAATCTTCGTGTATGACTTCACACAAAAAAATCTGAGGAATCAGAAATGCCTTTATTGTCATTGTACAGTGTGCAACGAGATTAGAGAGCACCCTTCACAATATTTAATCTAATATATAAATTAGATAAATATAAGAATAAATAACAAGATGGAAAATATTACGAAATTGGATAAATAAAAACAAAATACATTACATCGCTGTTCTGCAAGGTAAGGGTGGTTGTGTGTGTGTGTGTGAGAGTTCAGAATGGAGATGGCTCTCGGAAGGTAACTGTTTTTGAGTTTTTTAGTCTTTGATTTGCACCTGTAGCGCCTGCCAGAGGGCAACAGGTCAAACAGGTGTGAGTTCGGGTGAGTATTGTCTTTGACGATATTGAGAGCTCTGCTGAGGCACCGGGTGGTGTAGATGTCCGACAGGGAGGGGAGAGGGGAGAGGGCAGCCTATAATCCTCTGCGCCGTTTTGACTGTCCTCTGGAGCCTCACTCGGTCTGCCTCAGTGCAGCTGCTTTACCAGGTGGAGACACAGTAGGTCAGCAGGCTCTCGATGAACGAGTGGTAGAAGGCCAGCAGCAGCTTCTTGTCCAGGTTGAATTTCCTGAAGACCCTCAGGAAATGCAGACGCTGGTGGACCTTCTTTACCACTGCTGTGGTGTTCTGTGTCCAGGAGAGGTCATCGGAGATCTGTACTCCCAGGAACTTGAATGTGTGGACCCTCTCCATACATTCACCTCGGATGTAGAGGGGGGGTGGCACAGTCTTGTTCCTCCTAAAGTCGATGACGATCTCCTTTGTTTTTGCAATGTTGAGTTGCAGTCTGTTGTCCTCACACCCAGCCGTTAGTCTCTGGACTTCCTACCTGTAGGCTGCCTCGTCACCTTTCGAGATCAGACCGACAACTGTCGTATCGTCAGCAAATTTGACGACGGTGTTGTTACCGTGGGCCGGGCAGCAGTGATAGGTGGAGACGGCGTGTCTAGGAGAGGGGTCAGCACGCATCCTTGAGGGGAACCGGTGCTCAGCATTCGGTCACAGTCTCGGGTATGTTGGTCAGAAAGTCCTTAATCCAGATGCGTGTGAGGGCAGGGAGGCCAAGAATATCATATTGCGCAAAACATTTCATGAGTACTAATTTGCACTTTTGCCTTTTTGCACATATATATATATATATATACATAACAACATACCCGAGACTGTGACCGAATGCTGAGCACCGGTTCCCCTCAAGGATGCGTGCTGACCCCTCTCCTAGACACGCCGTCTCCACCTATCACTGCTGCCCGTATATATATATATATATATATATATATACAGTGAAACCCCGCTACTTCGCGGTTCACCTTTTGCGGGTTCAGTGGTTCGCGGGTCTAAAAAATATTCGGGGGCATTGTAGTTTCGCCGAGCGGCACGAGGGGGCGCTGGAGCGGTTAGATGGCCGGCGTGCGCCGAAGAGGAGAGTGGACGAAGAAGAGCACGTTCCCCCGGACACGATTGGTGGCGACGTTTCGCGCGGTTCGGACCGTACCAGAGCTCCGGCCGGCGTGCGTGGCAGTTAAGCTGTAGAGGAGCACCTTCCCGGGCACGGGCGGTGCCAAGCGGCCCCTAAGTTTAACCGAATGGAAGCTCCGGAGGAGGAGGGCATGCTCGCGTCACAGTAAGCCGAAGAGGAGCACCTTCCCCGGGCACGGGCGGTGCCAAGCGGCCCCTAAGTTTAACCGAATGGAAGCTCCGGGGAGGAGGGCGGGCGTGTGTCACAGTTAAGCCGAATAGGAGCACCTCTTCCGCCCGGGCACGAGCGGAGCGTGAGGCTGTCAGTTATGAATGAATAAATGAAGAATGCCACCTTTTATTTCACTGTCATGATCCGTGCCTGTCATGCTGCGTGTGTTTTTGTTTTTTCAGCTGTGTGGGCGTTCCTCCAGCGATCGTCTCGTGCCATGCCGTCAGCTGTTGCGAGACGCGCTGATTACACTGACTATATTGTGATTATAATAAATATCTTTGTATCTGTTATGTATTTGTGGTCTGTGTTGAATCACGTGGTTACGCGTGACGTCATCACGCAGTGCGTGCGATTGAGCAATGTAAATGAGAGCTCTTCAAGTCTTCCTGTTTTGCTTCGTTGTAATTAAAAAGTCTTCCGTCTACACCTGAGCCTTCATTCATCCTTACCCGAATTAATAGTAGAGGATACAACAAAAGTGGCGACGAGGACGTCTGAACCTGCGACGGCTTTTTTTTGGGGGGAGTTTCAGCGGGTCGCGGAGCTCGGATCCGTGTGTTGGTCGGTGCCATTCCCCCGGCGGTGGCGACGTTTTTTTCTCTCTCGGGGAGGACTTTACGCTGAGTGCGGAGGAGAAGTGGCGGCAAAAGGTTTTTGGAAGCCGCGGACATTAAAAGTTTTGAGGAAGACAGTCAAGTAAGTGGCAGGCTGATTAACCAGGCGCAGAATGGCGGGAGTTATCGGCTCGATTGGCCCCTTTGACGAGGACGTTGAGCAGTGGAGCGCGTACACGGAACGTTTTGGCTATTTCGTTCAAGCTAATGCTATTGAGGACGAAAGGAAAGTACCAACGTTTTTGAGTGTGATGGGCCCGAAGACATTTACTTTGCTTCGTAATCTGGTACAACCAGCTGCACCGGGGAGTAAAACATATGAAGAGATAGTGGGTGTTCTCACTGGACATTTTTCACCAAAACCTCTTGTCATTGCCGAGAGATATAGATTTCATAAGCGCTGTCAAGAGGAGGGGGAGTCCGTAACCATGTTTGTGGCAGCTTTGAGAAAGCTAGCTGAACATTGTGAGTTCAAAGAGGTGCTTGCTTACTTGCTTATGGTAGTCCGTCGACACGACGACGACGCGCCTCATCACGTCTTTGGTGGGCCCTCAGATGGCTGAGGAGGCCTGGTCTGGTCCGGAATCTGCGGTCGCACTGATCGCAGTTGAGTGGGCCGCCTTCAGGCGGCCTGTCTCTGAGCTCGTGGCGTCTACGACGCTGCTCTTCTCTTCGATGTACTCCGCTTTGTTCCAGAATGTCAATTTCCCTTGCCACAACATTTTGCCATTCGCTTCTGTCTCCGGCTGTCTGTTCAAATAGCCCCGGATTTATCTGACAGCACTTCATGGCATACTTCAGGTAATTTTTGTATCTTTTCTTCTGTCCTCCGACAGATCTTGCCCCGTCAGACAGCTCGCTGTAGAACACTACCTTTGGCAGGCGGTCCTCTGTCATGCGTACCAAGTGGCCAGCCCACCTGAGTGTGCGGCGCACAGCGTAAGCCTCAATGCTGCAGCATCCTGACCTTGACAAAACTTCATTATTGGTGATGCGGTCCCTCCACGTTATGCCAAGGATTCTTCTCAAGCATGTCAAATGGAAACTCTGCAGAGTGCTCATGTGCTTCCTGTACACGGTCCATGTCTCACAGCCATATAGGAGCGTTGACACGCACACCGCCACATACACAGACACCTTCGTCTCCACCCTCAGACTTCTGTTCTCAAAAACCCTCACCCTTAGTCGTCCAAAGGCAGCACTTGCGAGCTGAATCCTCTTAGTTATCTCCTTGTCAATATTCCCTGTGTCAGATATAATGTTACCCAGGTATTTGAAGCTGTCCGTGTTTTTGAGGTCTTCGCCGTTGATCTGGAAGACTGTTTCATCAGGTGCACCCACACGGCGCAGCACCTCGGTTTTTCCCGCATTTATCTTCAGTCCGACTCTTCCATAGGATTCCTCGTAGGTTGCTAACAGCGACTGCAGTGCCTGCGGAGTGTGTGCTACTACGGCAACATCGTCAGCATATTGAAGGTCGCATATTGTTACATTGTGAGTCAGTGTTTTCGCTCTGAGTCTACTTAGGCGAAAAGCCCCACCGTCTGTGCGGTATCGGATTTTTACACCATGCTCATCCCTGGTTCTCTGGGTCAGCATTGTTACAGCAACCAAGTAGGAGTTGAAAAGTATTGGTGCTAAAACACATCCCTGTTTTACGCCGACAGAGACCTGAAACGGTTCAGAAATATTCCCCCCGTGTATGACGCTTGCAGAGGTCTCTGTATGCAGCAACCTCACCATGTTAACAAACGTGGGCGGACAGCCAAAGCGGCTCAATACCTCATACAGCAAATCACGGGGCACCGTATCAAAGGCTTTCTCCAGATCAATGAATGCTGCGTAGAAGTCCTTGTGCTGCTCTCGGCACTTTTCAAGGAGTTGCCTGCAGACAAAGATCATGTCCAGGGTGCTCCGATCAGCTCTAAATCCACACTGCGTCTCTGGCAGGACACGCTCCGTGAAGTGGTACATCAATCTGGAGAGCAGGATTCTTCCAAACATCTTCCCTGCTACATCAAGCAGTGATATACCGCGGCTGTTGCTGCATACAGACTTATCTCCTTTTCTCTTGTAGATAGTGACAATATGGGCAAGCCTCCATTTATCTGGTATTCTCCCTCTGTTCCAGCACAACAGAAAGAACTCGTGTATGAAATGAGTCATTGCCTGCCCACCGTGTTTATATATCTCAGCTGGGAGATCATCCGGGCCCGGGGACTTCATGTTTTTAAGACCTTCTATTGCTTCTTGCACCTCCTCAATCGTTGGTGCTTTATCCATTTCTTCTATCGCTGGGTAGACTGGCAGCTCCTCCAGAAAACCAGGGTCTGCTGGGTTTACAGTATTCAGGACCTGGCTAAAATGCTCCGCCCACCTCTCCAGGATCTCTCCGCTGGACTTCAGCAGCGTTTTACCATCCGCAGTGCGTATTGGAACAGTAGTATTTTTTAGGGGTCCGCACACGCTTCTGACAGATTGATAAAACTCATGCATTTGATTGTTGTCTGCCATGCGCTGAATAGCCTGCGCTCTCTGGATCCACCAGTCATTCTGGATCGTACGTAGTCTGGACTGTGTCTCTTGCCTCAGATATCTCCATCTCTCAAGATGAGCCACTGACGAGGGGTTGGCCAATGCTGCATCATGTGCGTTGTTTTTCCTGTGAAGAAGATCGACTATGACTCTGTCATTTTCGTCAAACCAATCCCTGTGTCGTCTGCGCGCCACCTCGAGATACTGAACCGCGCGATCGTAGATATTGCAACTGAAGGTGTCCCATATGTTGTTTAGGTCACTGTTGACATCCAGGCTCCAGTCTTCTATAGTTCCCACCAACACAGATACCTCCTGCTGCCATCCATTTCTCCTTTCTTCATTGTTTAAGGCGGCTACATTAATGCGCTTGCAGCCTCGGTCCTGCCTACGCCGCATTGGAGGTCGTATATTCATTCTCATCTTAGAGATTAGCAGTTTGTGGTCTGTCCAGCAATCTGCGCCTCTCATCACTCGAGTGAGTGTGATGTCTCTGCGGTCTCTCTGCCTCACTGCTACATAGTCAATCATGTGCCAGTGTTTTGAACGTGGGTGTTGCCAGGTTCCTTTATATTTGTTCTTGAGTTGAAACGTCGTATTTAATAGGACCATCTCGTGCTCAGCGCAGAACGACAGCAACCTGAGCCCATTGCTGTTCATGTTGCCCGTGATTACCAATCGCTCCTGGCCACAGTTCGCTGTCCCTGCCAACTCTTGCGTTGAAGTCCCCCAGTACCACCATTTTATCAGTTGTGGGGGTGCTTCCAGCTAGTCTATTTAGATCTTCATAGAACTTTTCCTTTGCTTCATCGGTGTCTCCCAGCGTGGGAGCGTATGCACTGATCACCGTCACAAATGCACCCTTAGCCAGTGGCACTCTTAATGACATCAGTCTTTCACTGTGTCCAATAGGCACATTATCAGTCTTCTCCAGGATATTGTCACGGATGGCAAACCCCACACCATGAATGCGCCTATCGTCCTCTGCCAGTCCCTTCCAAAAGAAGGTGTATTTCTGCCCTACCTCTCTAACAGAGTCTTCACCTGGCAGTCTTGTTTCCTGAAGAGCAGCAATTCCAATGTTGTACCTATTCAGCTCCGATGCAATAAGCGCCGTTCTTCTTTCAGGTATATCACTGTTGGTGACGTCCATCATGGTCCTAATGTTCCATGTGGCAAAAGTTATTCCTCTAGTTTTCCTATTTCGCTCGTTTCGACCGCAATGTGGGGACAGCCCACCGCGCGCGGTTACGCGGCCAGGCTGTGGTTGGGGCAAGCAATGTTTGAGTCACATTTTCTTGACTCTTCCCCATGTGGGGTGGGCAGTGCTGCCCTTAAATAAGGCTGCCCAGTCACCGAGGCAGGACCGAATGCCACGTTTGCCCCGAGTCCGTGACAGACGACCAGCGTTCCGGTTCCGGCGCCGCGCGAGTGGCTGCCTGTTTACAGCAGCGTGGCTCACTATTGAGCCTTTTTCGTGTGTTTTTTCCCTTTACCCTTTTTATTTTATTTTTACCTCACCTCAGCAATGGACATCCAACTTGCGGTGGTTTTACTACTGTTGGGGGCTGTTTTTTGCGCGATCGTGTCCGGAGACGAAACTCAGAGCTACGGATCGATCGTGTACACAAGAGATCAGCTGTTAGCACTCCGTGCTAACCCCGCGTGTGCTCCCGGAGCGAGACCCGATATTCCCCGCGAGCTGAGGAGGAAGAGACGGGGATGTCGTGCGGGGGCTAAACGCCAGGCAAGGAGGAGACGATATCACCCCGTCCTCCCGTCCGTTATTATGGGGAATGTTCGATCCCTCCCCAACAAAATGGACGAGCTAACAGCGCTAACCCGGCACGAGAGGATTGTCCGGGAGGCTAGCTTGCTGGTGTTCACGGAGTCGTGGCTAACAGAGCTAACGCCGGACGCCGTCGTGGAATTGGACGGCTTCCAAATCCTACGTGCGGACAGGACACTGGAGAGCGGTAAGAGAAAAGGGGGAGGGCTGGCTGTGTTTGTTAATGATAGATGGTGTAACCCTGGGCATATAACTGTTAAGGATCAACTTTGCAGTCGGGACATTGAGATGATAGCTGTTAGCATGCGTCCGGTCTATTTACCGCGAGAGTTCAGTCATGTGATCGCGGTGGCGGCGTACGTGCCTCCCTCTGCTAACGGTGAGACAGCCTGTGATGTACTGAATGCAGCTGTGAGCAGGCTACAAACACAGCACCCAAATGCCTTGTTCCTTATCTCTGGTGACTTCAATCATGCTTCTCCTTCCTCCTCTCTGCCTTCATTCACACAATATGTAACATGCCAAACCAGAGACAATAAAATATTGGACCTCTTCTATGCCAACACCAAGGAGGCGTACACGTCACTGCCCCTCCCCCCGCTGGGCAAAGCTGACCACAACTTGGTTGCTCTCCTGCCTGTGTACAAACCTCTCGTCCGCAGGCAGCCAGCTGTGACACGCACAGCTCAGCGATGGTCCGGAGAAGCCGAGGAGGCCTTGAAGGACTGTTTCAACACAACTGTGTGGGAGGTATTCAGCGAAGCTCACGGTGAGGACATTAATGGTCTAACAGACACAGTTACAGACTATATTAACTTCTGCATGGAGAACACCATTCCCACCAGGACTGTAAGATGTTTCTCCAACAACAAACCCTGGATCACACCGGACATTAAAGCTCTCCTGAAGGAGAAAAAGAGGGCTTTTGTTTCAGGCGACAAGGACGAGCTGAAGAGAGTGCAGCGTCAGCTGAGAAGGAGGATCCGAGAGGGGAAAAAGTCCTACAGGATGCGGATGGAAGAACAACTGCAGCGGAACAATGCCAGGGATGTCTGGAGGGGCCTGAAGACCATCTCAGGCCACGGACAAGCAGGTAAGACCCAGAAGGGGGGGGGGCTTCAGTGGGCAAATGAGTTGAACCTATTTTTCAATAGGTTTGATCAAATGTCTGACCCCGCTCAGGCTTCCCTGATGCAGCCCCCACCCACCCCTCCTGCCACTGCGAACAAGACCCTCTCTCCCCCTCTCTCGCCCCTCTCTCTCTCCACAGGCTCCAGTTCCCAGCCACATCAGACAACCACCACTTCCTCCTGCTCAGCCTTGTTCCTCACAACATCTCAGGTGAAGAACCAGCTGAGGAAGATGAAGGCGAGGAAGGCGGCAGGCCCAGATGGGATCAGCTCCCAGCTCCTCAAATCCTGCGCAGACCAGCTGTGTGGAATCGTCCAGCACATGTTCAACCTGAGCTTGAAGCTGGGCAGAGTCCCCCAGCTGTGGAAAACATCCTGCCTGGTTCCGGTTCCAAAGACACCCCATCCGAAGGAGCTCAACAACTTCAGACCAGTGGCGCTGACGTCTCATCTGATGAAGACCCTGGAGAGACTGGTCCTCGTCCATCTGCGCCCCCTGGTCAGCTCCTCAATGGACCCACTCCAGTTTGCATACCAGCCTGGCATCAGTGTGGATGATGCCATCATCTACCTGCTCCACACTTCACTCTCCCACCTGGAGAAGGCGGGGGGCACGGTGAGGATCATGTTCTTTGACTTCTCAAGTGCTTTCAACACCATCCAGCCCGCCTTATTGGGAGACAAGCTGGAGCAGGCGGGAGTGGCCCACCACCTCATCACATGGATTCACAACTACCTCACAAACCGGCCACAGTACGTGAGAACACAGGACTGTGTGTCTGACGTGCTCCTCTGCAGCACGGGAGCGCCGCAGGGAACTGTGCTGGCTCCCTTCCTGTTCACCCTCTACACCTCGGACTACAAATACAATTCCACAACCTGTCACCTGCAGAAGTTCTCTGATGACTCTGCGATTGTCGGCCTCATCACTGACGATGACGATCGGGAGTACAGAGGGGTTACGCAGGGGTTCGTGGACTGGTGTCAGCAGAACCGCCTCCAAATCAACGCTGGGAAATCCAAAGAGCTGGTGGTGGATTTCCGCAAGCGTCGGCACTCTCCACCTGCACCAGTGAATATCCAGGGAACAGACGTTGAGAGGGTCTCAACTTACAAGTACCTGGGTGTTCATCTGAACAATAAACTGGACTGGAGCGACAACACAGACGCTCTCTATAGGAAGGGTCAGAGCAGACTCTTCCTACTCAGGCGGCTGAGGTCCTTTGGCGTTCGGGGAACACTCCTCAGGAACTTCTATGACTCGGTGGTTTCATCAGTCATCTTCTATGGAGTGGTCTCCTGGGCAGGAGGCATCTCGGGCCGAGACAAAAAGAGACTGGACAAACTGGTGAGGAGGGCCAGCTCTGTCCTGGGCTGCTCCCTGGACTCTGTGGACTCAGTGGGGGGCAGGAGGATGACGGCAAAACTGTCATCAATGCTGGACAAACCAGCCCACCCATTCAATGACACTCTGAGAACACTTTACAGCTCCTTCAGTGACAGACTTTTACACCCTCGCTGTACCAAAGAGAGATTTCGCCGCTCCTTCCTGCCAACTGCTGTCAGACTTTTTAACAAGAACATTGGGTCAGGCCTACAAACGGGAGGGCATTAGTGCAATTGTGCAGTCCTAGGATGCAATATTAACTACTACTGTACTTTCAGCCAAGGGTGTACTTAAATATTGACCAATGATGTATTTTGTTTACCATTACAGTATTCTTATTACAATACTTCTATCACTGTAGTATTTCTACCACTGCAGGATGTTCACTACTACAGTACTTTTATCATTGCAGTACTTTTATCATTGCAGTATTTTTCTATCATTGCGGTACTTTTACTATTACAGTACTTTTACCATTGCAGTACTTTTACCATTGCAGTACTTTCATCATTGCAGTATTTTTCTATCGTTGCAGTACTTTTACTATTACAGTACTTTTACCATTGCAGTATTTTCTATCATGCAGTACTTTTCTATCATTTCAGTACTCTTACCATTACAGTACTTTTATCATTGCAATATTTTTATGATTGCAGTATTTTCAATCATTCAGTAGTTTTTATCATTACAGCGTTTCCCCCTCCGTATAATGGACAAACATTAGGAGTGTTTCCTTACACTTAGATACGTTTATACTGTGTATATTTGCATGCTTTTTCTGAATGTCTGCTGCTAATGTTATACATTAACGGCTACATTACGCCGCCGACTCTGTGTGATCTATATCTTTGCTGCTGTAACACCTCAAATTTCCCCATTGTGGGACTAATAAAGGACATCTTATCTTATCTAACCCCAGTCGCCCATCGTGCAGAATTTCTCCTAGAGACTTCCAGCCCTGTCTAGCTTGTCCCCGTCAGAGATCTTCCATCGCCGTGGGACTTTTGAGCATCAGTGAAGGACGTGATGAGACGGACCTGCACCAGAATCGATTTAGGTGAAGAAGGGTGTGTGCCGGACCCAACCGCACCAGCTTCAGCTCAGTCGGATGGTTGCTGATGGCAGGAGGGAATCTCCAGACGACCAGCATCCAACTGAGCTTGCAGTGGACTGCCGGAATCAGAGTTTGTTATGACCCGCCTTTAGTAGCCAGTCCACCTGGCATAGCCCTCGCCGTCAGACTGCGTTTCAGGGTCAACATCAGCAAGGGATGTTGCTTTGTCGGGTATTGTTTTTCGTCCCGCGGGGTGCCTGATCACCCTCCCCAAGAGCTGAGAGTTCAAGGGGGTTGCCGGTTTAGTCGCCGACGGCCCGACCATGAGCTGGCAGTACTGGGTTACATGATTACCAGTAGCGAGAAAGCATCTTCCCGGCCAGACATAAATGACACACTAAGGGACAGACTAGTGTGTGGATTAAGGAATGAAGCAGCACAGAAAAAGTTGCTGACTGAAAGTGACCTGACCCTGTAAAAGGCTATCAACATCAGTGTTACAATGGAAATGGCGTCCAGAGAGGCTCAGCAACTAAATGCTACAGGAAGAGTGCACAACGTTGCCGGCAGTCAGAGCAGCTCTCCAGGACCGTGTTATAGGTGTGGTAACACAGGTCATCTTGCATCTACCTGCTGGTGTAAAGAAATGGACTGTCGTCAATGTGGCAAGAAAGGACCTGTGGAAAGAGCATGTCGGAACAGAAAAACTATGGAAAAGAGTAAGAAACGGGACTTAAAAGACAAATTCAGAAAGAAAAAAAAAGTGTACACTGTAAAAAATGACAAAAGCTCATCTTCTGATGACGAAATGAACGTCAACACAGTGCGAATGAGTGCAGATGAAAGCTCAGCTTGCTATTGGGCTCAGACTAACCTAGAAGGGCATCCAGTTAAAATGCAGATAGACACAGGGTCTAAGGCATCACTAGTGTCATATCAGGTCTACAAGCGGTGCATGAAACATGTTCCTTTACGACCCTCTGACACTGTTTTCAAGGCATATACAGGACACAAAGTGCACATTAAAGGAATGACCGATATAACGGTTGAGTGTAACAGTCAAACTGCTAAGCTACCAGTGTATGTTACGAGAGGAAACTTTGCACCAATCATGGGGCGTGTGTGGCTGAAAGCATTACGTCTTGATTGGCAAGAAGTCAGACAGTTGTCAAACGAGAATTTACAACTGCAAACCATCCTTGACAAGAATGAGGAGGTTTTCCGACCAGAGTTGGGCAGCATGAAAAATATCACAGTGAAACTACACATTAAGCAAGGAAGCAAACCAGTGTTTATGAAGGCTCGGACAGTCCCTTATGCCATTCGTGACAAAGTCGAGGCAGACTTGGAAGCATTGGTCAAAAGTGGAGTGCTGGAACCTGTTTCAACAAGTGAATGGGCAACTCCCATTGTGCTAGTACCCAAAAAGAATGGAGGAATACGCACATGTGGAGATTTCAAAGTGACTGTCAATCCGGTGTTGAGTGCGGAGCAATATCCACTCCCACTGATTGATGATTTGTTTGCTGGACTGAGCGGTGGACAAAAGTTCAGTAAGATTGACTTAAACCAAGCATATCTGCAAATGCATGTGGAGGAAGAGTCACGTGAAATACTAACCATAAACACTCAAAAAGGACTGTTTAGGTATTGCAGACTGCCATTTGGTATTACATCGGCTCCAGCAGTATTTCAGCGTGCCATGGATCAAATTCTCAGTGGATTACGTGGTGTACAGTGTTATTTGGATGACATACTGTGCACCGGAGCAACCGATGAAGAACATCTTCAAAATTTGGACGCTACACTGCAAAGATTACGTGATTATGGACTCAGAGTTCGCAAGGAGAAATGTGACTTCCTGAAACCATCTGTGGAGTATCTAGGGCACGTCATAGATGGGAAAGGCCTGCATACGTCACCTTCAAAGATCACAGCCATTGTGGACATCTTCTACTTCAGGAGCGTTGAAAGAGCGCCTATAACTGCATCCCAAGTGAAAAAGGTGACACATACTGACCCTGACTTGTCAGTGGTTATGGACATGGTCATGAATGGACGTTCAGTAGGTGATAGTGCTACACTGAAACCTTACAGTAATAGGAGGTGGGAACTTACTGTCCAGTCCGGTTGTCTGCTGTGGGGAAGGAGGGTCATCATTCCACAGTCACTGCGTGCTAAAATGTTGGAGCAGCTTCATGCGGGACACAGTGGAATAGTAAAAATGAAGGAGATGGCCAGAAGCTACTTTTGGTGGCCAGGGCTAAACAAGGAAGTCGAACATATGGCCATGAGTTGCCCATCCTGTCACAAAACCCGTAATAATCCTCCAGCAGCACCACTCCATCCATGGGATTTTCCTCAGGACCCTTGGTATCGGATTCATATAGATTTTGCGGGTCCATTTGAAGACAGAATGTTCCTGATTGCTGTTGATGCACACAGTAAGTGGCCAGAGGTGGCTATAATGAAATCCACAACTGCCGAAAAGACAGTTGAGGAATTGGGAGAAATCTTTAGTAGATTTGGTGCTCCTGTCCAACTTGTTTCAGATAATGGCCCTCAACTTGTGTCAAAAGAAATGTCAGACTTTCTGCATGTCAATGGAGTACAGCACATCAAGTCAGCTCCATACCACCCTGCAACGAATGGGTTAGCAGAGAGGTTCGTGCAAACACTAAAAAATGCACTTAAAACATCACAAGGACAAGGAACGCTCCACCAGAGACTACATGAGTTTCTTCTCAAATACCGGACCACTCCACATTCAACTACCAAGACATCACCCGCCAGCCTGATGTTCAACAGAGAACTACGGACCAACTTGGATCTTCTTAAGCCTGCAGCAGTGAAAGACATTGTTCAGGCAAGTCAAAGGAAACAAATAATGCAACGGGACATTCATGCAAAAGACAGAGTTTTCACACCAGGAGAGAAAGTGCTCGCAAGGAATTATCAAGGCAAAACTAAGTGGATTCCTGCTACTGTGATTGCCCAAATAGGACCTGTCTCCTACACAGTTCAGTCAGCTGATGGTGTTTGGCGCCGCTATATGGACCAACTTTTAAGGGTGTCTCCAAGCACCCCTGAATTGTCTGTGACTATCGATGGTGACAAAAATGTTGAGGAATGTTTACCTGAACCCTGTAATGTATCTTTACCTGTGGCAAATTCCGTTAGCCCTGCTGTTGTTCATGGTTCAGATAAATCTGTGGAAGAGAGCGCACCAGTACTAGAACCTAGTCATATGGGAAAGACTGCTGTAGCGCTAGAACGTCGCTATCCTACTCGGGAAAGGAAAGCACCTGATCGTTTGAATTTGTAGGTCAGAAAGGTGTTGGGAAAAATTTTTTTCTGAGTTGTTGGTGTTTTCTTACCTAGTTAAAGAGTCTAAAGAAAAAAAAAATGAAAAAGGGAATTTACTGCTTCTGATGTAAGTGGGGAGGAGATGTTATGTATTTGTGGTCTGTGTTGAATCACGTGGTTATGCGTGACGTCATCACGCAGTGCGTGCGATTGAGCAATGTAAATGAGAGCTCTTCAAGTCTTCCTGTTTTGCTTCGTTGTAATTAAAAAGTCTTCCGTCTACACCTGAGCCTTCATTCATCCTGACCCAAATTAATAGTAGAGGATACAACAGTATCACTTCCTTTTTTCCCATGTCTGCGTTTGGAGAGTCCTGCTCAATCCTCCAGCTCTGCTGGAGGACCATAACATTCACAGGGCACACCGGACGGCGTACCAGCAGGTAAAAGTCGAAGTAATTAAATAAATACAAAAAGAAGTAATTGAATAAATACGAAAATAATGGCTGGGGAATAAAAAACTAAGTTTTAATAATAATTTGTTTTTTTTTTGTTATAACATGAATTTCAGTCTCTTTCTCTCTACCCATATCTATATATATATTATATATTTTTTTTTAAGCATTTTTGAAGGTGCGCCGCTACTTCGCGGATTTTCAGTTTTCGCGGGTGGTCTCGGTCCCCATTAACCGCGATAACCGGGGGTTTACTGTATATATATATATATGTATATATATATATATATATATTTAAATATATATGTATATATATATATATATGTATGTATATATATGTACGTACATATGTATATATATATTGTTGGAATTTAGCTCTAAATTAATGTTAGAATTTAATTTTAAACCAATGTAACCTCAAATTAGTAATCTGACTCCAATTTGCGACCTTACCCAACTCTCACTCATCCAACAATATGCGCGCTCGTTCTGCAATAGAAAGGTATCAGGAAGCCGGCATTTTCACGCACGAGTGGATTTATTCCCAATACACAGATTTATTACATAATCGCCTGGGTCTCGGATCCCTCTCAATACAACTCTACACCTCTCCTGCCATCCACAGAACTCTACTCTACTTTTTCCCGAGTTCCCCAGTAGTGACTATACAATATGTAAATGACACACAGACAAAAGCATCCTGGCATGATTCTATTGGCTATGTGTATCCTGCAGTTAACTTTAGCTTGCTCTTATTGGTCTTTCTTCTCCCGCCGAATCCCGTGGCTCCTCCTGCGTGCGATCCCCCGATGGCCGCTCCTTCATCCACTGCTCCCGGAGTCATCTCGTCTCGCTCAGCACCGTCTGCTTCTAAAACATTCCATTCTTGCCCAACCCCCGCAACCAGTTTCGCTCCACCAGTCACACTCTCAGCATTTTACAGTATCACATTTTCATACACTGGATGCAGCAACATCTAATGAACTATGTTAAGCTCAAACTCTTATATTCCTTTAATAGTCAAATGTATGAAATCCTTTAAAGTGTAACCGAAGTTTGGACCATGCTAATGACAAGACCCTCAGGAGAGGAATGCAAGATTGGATCAAGGCTGCAACAAAGGAGGTGTGAACGAGACACCTCTGAAACAATGGACTTCCATGCCGGGACCACAAAAGTGGCTCCTAGCAGTCTACTCTTTGTTCTGTTTAGATTGACTGCCAAGATTACATTATCCTTTAATATATATATATATATATATATATATATATACGGAAGCGCAGTGAATAAATAACAAAGGAACTCAGCTCAAGTGGGAGAAAGACAGGTGACTAGAAGCCAAACAAAAATAACTCCTAACTACACAAGGTAGGACAAACAAAAGCAACGAAGACAGGAAGTACTGAAACCGGGAATTAACTCACGTGGGACTAAGTAATGTGGCGAACGGCAGAAGCATACGATTACAAAGCAAAACCAGACTAGCAGCAACAATATTCTGGCGACTAACTTCCCCTTCTCCAACACCTACATTCCCTGCTGATTGTAATGACCACCAGGTGTGCACTGGAGGCTCCGCCCATCCACCAGGCCCAGGGACTGGAAAACAAAACACATTTTAGTCACCGAATGTTAGAATAATATTAAGAGGTTATTATACATTTGCCATGATGCAGCTTTATTTTAATACGTCGTGCATATAACATGTTGCAATTTAGTTGAGTGGACTATGCTTGAGTGTTTGCAGTTTGAGTGGAGATGCAGGAGGACACCGCTGCTGCAGGGAGGTGCCTGCAAATGGCAGGGCGGCGGTGCTTCTTCCGAAGAGAGGACACAAACAGCATCGTGCTGAATCCTGATAGAAGAAGTTGACGTCAAAGTCTGCTGCGACCCACGACGGCGCGCCCATGTTAAACCGGACTGAACCAGCTTTGAGTAGATGAACTGTACCACCCTTGAGTGTAATCTGATTCCCCGACCCTATAAAAGGGAATTTGAAAAAACATCGGGGAACAGAAGGGAGATGAAGTTGCCAAATAAACTTTGTTAACCTCTCTGTCTCCACTTGAGCTGAGTGCCTCTCTTCTTTTAGCCCATGAACACTATATGTCAAATTGGTGAACATGACACATATATATATATGCCTTCACACTCTGCCTTCATCATTTGTCATTAAAGGTAAGAGTTGTGTTTTTTTTTTTTTTTTTCTTTCCAGTTATCATTGTAACACAATATGAATAGTTATTACAGCATTTGGTTTCTTTTTTTGGTTCTGTGTAGTTTTTTTCTTTTTCTTAATTACTATTCTTGTGCATGCTGTTTTGTGTAGAGATTTAACGCCATGTAAGTGACACTCCTTTGCCTGAGTATTGCAAGGTTCTGATCTGCTAAAATTAGGGTTAGGGCTCACAGCATCATCTCTTGTTTTGGTATCTGCTTTAAATTCTGCCCAAGCTTTTAATATTTTATTCTACGCAATGTCTCCCAAAATGTTTACTGCAGTGGGTTAAAATGTAGGCGCAGGTATTTGTGTGATCACAGATGTGGAAATGCAGAGACAGACATGTAGCCAGAAAAATGGTGGAAATAGGGTATTCTCTATCTCGCCAAAGACGCACTGGGACATCTTGGTTTTGTTAAACTATTACAGTGTTCTTGGGGCTTCAAGAAGGCTGGATCACAGAGGGGAAATGTTAGGTGTCACTGGAGAAGCAGAAGTACCTGTCATGTGTATATGTGTTTGTCTTTCCACCAAACACATATACACATAATAAAATCATTTGATCCAGCTGTATTAAACAAGAACCATTATTTCAGCAAAATATATTAATTGATTTCTGCCGCAGGTGTAGTCAAATAGAGACATAGGGCAAATAAACAAATTACCGTTATCCAAAGTTGATTTAATACATTACAAATGTAGCAGCAAGCATATGTATTTATCTTTATCAGAGTCAGAGCTTCATTTGTAAAGTCCACAATGAGCAGTCAATTACTGAATTCTAAATATATCCATGGATCTTCTGCTTGGATATGTTTAATGAGAAGTTATTTTTGTGTGCGTCCCAATTCGACCTCAAATTATCATGTTGGCAGAGTTTATATTGTCCTCTCTGGGACTGATATTGGTAAACAAACTAAAACAAGTTTGTCCATTTCCACATTATAAAAAAAAACAAGACAAAGTCTAATAGAAGTGTAAAGATTTATTTTTTTCAAAGCTCAAACTGTATTTGAGTCCTTTGTGTCATTTCTTTTAGGATAGTGGTGTTCATAGAGGAGCCTCATAGAGTCACAAAGGATTGAAGGAACGATGTTTGAATACCACGGCGGCGTGTGACAAGCTGGAAACACGCTGCCAGGTCAGATATGGGAGAGAGCTCCTTGAAATCCCTCTGGGTCACAAGGAAAAGTTTGCCCAATTCCTAGTGTACTCCTCCAGCAGACATGCCTACAAATGTTGACATTTCATATGGAAGAAATGTGGAACATTTAACAGGATCAACTCAGTCTAACCTGTGCCTGACATAAGATAGTTGTTTGTTTTTGCACAATAGACAATCAACATGGATTTTGCTGCAATGACAAAAGTGAGCATCTCACTGATGTTTATTATTTTGGAAATGCCACGGATAATGAATGCAGACAAGCACAAATAGTGCATAACTTCTCTTTGACTTAATGAACAAAAGGTCATTTTCAGGCTTTAAAAAAACAACTGTTTTCTTGTCAAAATGTGGCACAACCGTACTAGCGTTTCATGAAACATCACTAACTTAGTTTTTCAACATCATGCCAAAACACCTGCAAAATTCCTAGAAGCCTAAACACTCTCCCAAGAACATATCTGGTATATCTAGTTAACCCGGTAGGAAAAGTGAATCAGAAAAAAATGGCAGACACCCTGTTCTTTTCGGGGTATTGCTCCAAGAAAACATTTCTGTAGGTCTTGTATGAACCAAATGTACAATGTCTTTATGAAATCTTTCAGGGGGCACTACTTGTCATGCGGCATGAAACGTGTTGACCCATATGCCCGCATACCTGACGTTATCCCCTGTGGATCATTCTCTTTTTGATTTTTTATTAGTGTATAACAAGATTATATATATTTATTATAATATATATATATATATTCTAATATATATATATATATATTATTTTATATTATAAATATATATATATATATATTCTAATATATGATAATATATATATATATATATTATTTTATATTACAAATATATATATATTCTAATATACATATATATATATATATATATATATATTCTAATATATATATATATATATATATATAGTTCCGCGCCGCGCGAGTGGCTGCCTCTTTACCGCAGCGTGGCTCACTATTGAGCCTTTTTCGTGTGTTTTTTCCCTTTACCCTGTTTTATTTTATTTTTACCTCATCTCAGCAATGGACATACAACTTGCGGTGATTTTACTGCTTTTGGGGGCTATTTTTTGCGCGATCGTGTCCGGGGACGAAACTCGGAGCTAAGGATCGATCGTGTACTCAAGAGATCAGCTGTTAGCACTCCGTGCTAACCCCGCGTCGGCTCCCGGAGCGAGACCCGATATCCCCCGCGAGCTGAGGAGGAAGAGACGGGGGATGTCGTGCGGGGGCTAAACGCCAGGCAAGGAGGAGACGATACCACCCCGTCCTCCCGTCCGTTATTATGGGGAATGTTAGATCCCTCCCCAATAAAATGGACGAGCTAACAGCGCTAACCCGGCACGAGAGGATTGTCCGGGAGGCTAGCTTGCTGGTGTTCACGGAGTCGTGGCTAACATAGCTAACGCCGGACGCCGTCGTGGAATTGGACGGCTTCCAAATACTACGCGCGGACAGGACACTGGAGAGCGGTAAGAGGAAAGGGGGAGGGCTGGCTGTGTTTGTTAATGATAGATGGTGTAACCCTGTGATAGGATCGCTGTCCGGCCGGAGCCGGTAGCGGAGAGTGAACTCTACAAACGCTGACCACAAGAAGAGATTTTGTCCAGATGTTTATTGGGACCGGCAGCGAACAATCAATCCATATCCATACTACGATATGAACTAGAGGAATGCATAAATTTAGGCAGGTATCTATAATTACAGCCGTCGCGAACAACGGGAACGAAAAACGCTGGAGGACGAAGTCACTCCAGGAACCAAAAACGAAACTTAACTTAAAGAGCTTGCGAAGCAAGGATAAACTACAAAACGATAATGGTCTTACCACCAAAGGGAAAGAAGAATCCAAACATCGAAAACAAGAACCAAAAGCGAGCCAAAAAGTAGCTCAGCAAACAAACACAATGAACGAAAAGATCAACACACGAGATAACATGAAACAGACTTGAGCATGAAGCATGAGCGTGAGCATTGCGGGATAATAATCCGACGCCGAGCGATCATCGGCGGCGGCTTAAGTAGTCCGTTAATCAATGGCATGATAAGCATCAGCTGCGTGGCCTGGCGCGCCTGCCCGGTGACGTGCGACGGGGCGCGCGCGGAGGGAACGCCCACTTGCTGTAACGAGAACAGACGGATCATGACACCCTGGGCACATAACTGTTAAGGATCAACTTTGCAGCCGGGACATTGAGCTGATAGCTGTTAGCATGCGTCCGTTCTATTTACCGCGAGAGTTCAGTCATGTGATCGCGGTGGTGGCGTACGTGCCACCCTCTGCTAACAGTGAGACAGCATGTGACGTACTGACTGCAGCTGTGAGCAGGCTACAAACACAGCACCCAAATGCCCTGCTCCTTATCTCTGGTGACTTCAATCATGCGCCTCCTTCCTCCTCTCTGCCTTCATTCACAAAATATGTAACCTGCCACACCAGAGACAATAAAATATTTGACCTTTTCTATGCCAACACCAAGGAGGCGTTCACATCACTGCCCCCCCCCCCGCTGGGCAAAGCTGACCACAACTTGGTTGCTCTCCTGCCTGTGTACAAACCTCTGGTCCGCATGCAGCCAACTGTGACACGCACAGTTCAGCGATGGTCCGGAGAAGCCGAGGAGGCCTTAAAGGAATGTTTCAACACAACTGTGTGGGAGGTATTCAGCGAAGCTCACGGTGAGGACATTAATGGTCTAACAGACACAATTACAGACTATATTAACTTCTGCATGGAGAACACCATTGCCACCAGGACTGTAAGATGTTTCTCCAACAACAAACCCTGGATCACACCGGACATTAAAGCTCTCCTGAAGGAGAAAAAGAGGGCTTTTGTGTCAGGCGACAAGGACGAGCTGAAGAGAGTGCAGCGTCAGCTGAGAAGGAGGATCTGAGAGGGGAAAAAGTCCTACAGGATGCGGATGGAGGAACAACTGCAGCGGAACAATGCCAGGGATGTCTGGAGGGGCCTGAAGACCATCTCAGGCCACGGACAACCAGGTAAGACCCAGAAGGGGGGGGGCTTCAGTGGGCAAATGAGTTTAACCTATTTTTCAATAGGTTTGATCAAATGCCTGACCCCACTCAGGCTCCCCTGCTGCAGCCCCCACCAACCCCTCATGCCACTGCGAACTCCCCCTCTCTCTCTCAACAGGCTCCAGTTCCCAGCTTCATCAGACAACCACCACTTCCTCCTGCTCAGCCTTGTTCCTCACAACATCTCAGGTGAAGAACCAGCTGAGGAAGATGAAGGCGAGGAAGGCAGCAGGCCCAGATGGGATTAGCTCCCAGCTCCTCAAATCCTGCGCAGACCAGCTGGGTGGAATCGTCCAGCACATGTTCAACCTGAGCCTGAAGCTGGGCAGAGTCCCCCAGCTCTGGAAAACATCTTGCCTGGTTCCGGTTCCAAAGACACCCCATCCGAAGGAGCTCAACAACTTCAGACCAGTGGCGCTGACGTCTCATCTGATGAAGACCCTGGAGAGACTGGTCCTCGTCCATCGCGCCCCCTGGTCAGCTCCTCAATGGACCCACTCCAGTTCGCATACCAGCCTGGCATCAGTGTGGATGATGCCATCATCTACCTGCTCCACACTTCACTCTCCCACCTGGAGAAGGCGGGGGGCACGGTGACGATCATGTTCTTTGATTTCTCAAGAACTTTCAACACCATCCAGCCCGCCTTATTGGGAGACAAGCTGGAGCAGGCGGGAGTGGCCCACCACCTCATCACATGGATCCACGACTACCTCACAAACCGGCGAAAGTACGTGAGGACACAGGACTGTGTGTCTGATGTGCTCCACTGCAGCACGGGGGCGCCGCAGGGAACTGTTCTGGCTCCCTTCCTGTTCACCCTCTACACCTCGGACTACAAATACAATTCCACAACCTGTCACCTGCAGAAGTTCTCTGATGACACTGCGATTGTCGGCCTCATCACTGACGGTGACGATCGGGAGTACGAAGGGGTTACGCAGGGGTTCGTGGACTGGTGTCAGGAGAACCGCCTCCAAATTAACGCTGGGAAATCCAAAGAGCTGGTGGTAGATTTCCGAGAGCGTCGGCACTCTCCACCTGCACCAGTGAATATCCAGGGAACAGACGTTGAGAGGGTCTCAACTTACAAGTACCTGGGTGTTCATCTGAACAATAAACTGGACTGGAGCGACAACACAGACGCTCTCTATAGGAAGGGTCAGAGCAGACTCTTCCTACTCAGGAAGCTGAGGTCCTTTGGCGTTCGGGAACACTCCTCAGGAACTTCTATGACTCGGTGGTTTCATCAGTCATCTTCTATGGAGTGGTCTCCTGGGCAGGTGGCATCTCAGGCCGGGACAAAAAGAGACTGGACAAACTAGTGAGGAGGGCCAGCTCTGTCCTGGGCTGCTCCCTGGACTCTGTGGACTCGGTGGGGGCAGGAGGATGACGGCAAAACTGTCATCAATGCTGGACAACCCAGCCCACACACTCAATGACACTCTGAGAACACTCCACAGCTCCTTCAGTGATACACTGTTACACCCTCGCTGTACCAAAGAGAGATTTCGCCGCTCCTTCCTGCCGACTGCAGTTAGACTTAACAAGAACATTCGGTCAGGCCTATAAACGGGCGGGCATTAGTGCAATTGTGCAGTCCTAGGATGCAATATACACGACTACTGTACTTTCAGCCAATGGTGTACTTAAATATTGACCAATGATGTATTTTGTTTACCATTACAGTATTCTTATTACAGTACTTCTATCACTGCAGTATTTCTACCATTGCAGGACGTTCACTATTACAGTACTTTTATCATTGCAGTATTTCCCATCATTGCGGTACTTTTACTATTACAGTATTTTTCTATCGTTGCAGTACTTTTACTATTACAGTACTTTTACCATTGCAGTACTTTTTACCATTACAGTACTTTTATCATTGCAGTATTTTCTATCATTGCTGTACTTTTCTATCATTTCAGTACTCTTACCATTACAGTACTTTTATCATTGCAGTATTTTCAATCATTCAGTAGTTTTTATCATTACAGCGTTTCCCCCTCTGTATAATGGACAGGCATTAGGAGTGTTTCCTTACACTTAGATACGTTTATACTGTGTATATTTGCATGCTTTTTATGAATGTCTGCTGCTAATGTTATACATTAACGGCTACATTACGCCGCCGACCCTGTGAGATCTATATCTTTGCTGCTGTAACACCTCAAATTTCCCCATTGTGGGACTAATAAAGGACATCTTTATCTTGATCTTCTTTCCGAGAGCCATCTCTATTCTGAACTCTCACACACACACGAGACCACCCTTACCTTGCAGAACAGCATCGTGATGTGTTTTTATATACCTTATTCAGTATTATTTTCCATTGCACTCTCTTATTTATCTAATTTATATATTTGTCTGTATTATTGTTGTATTGCACTGGAGAGGGGAGCTCTCTAATCTCGTTGCACACTTGAGTACATTGACAATAAAGGGATTTCTAATTCTAATAATATATATATATATATAAATATATATATATATAATATATAAATATATATAATATAATATAATATATATATAATATATATTATATATAATATATATATTATATATATATATTCTCTATATATATATAATATATATTATATATATATATTATATATATTTATTTATATATAATCATTTATATATATATATATTTTTATTTATATATAATCATTTATAATATATAATATATATTCTAATATATATATAATATATATATTCTAATATATATATATATACTAATATATATATATATATATTCTAATATATATATATATATATATATATATATATATATGTATAAGTCATGCGATCATGAATTGATCCCCACCATCAAGCTTGACTGTAAAAAAAGGATTAATGGTAGACAGTGTTGTTGCCGGCAACTGTATGTGGAGCGTCCCTTGGACAGTAATAATATGACTGCTGAACTGAGCAGTGGTCAGCAAATGTAAATGTAAAAAAAATAAAAAAAGAAAGATTCGCTGAATTGGAGATGTAAAACTGTAGCTGAATAATAAAACATTTTTTTCTCTCTCACCGCTTACATTGCAATAAGTGTGGCAAAGTGAAGAGTTTCATTGATCACGCAATGATGCTTATAATGACTGAGAAAAGAAAACAGCAATGCTGAACTTGATTTTATATTTTACATTTGAAAAAGAAAAAAAACATACAAAACATTTTGTAATCTTATATGAAATTTACACATGAAATTTACACTTTTTCAATAACTTACAAATGCTTCATTTGAATAAAAATATATCTCTTTACAAAACATCTATGTACATATTCATTTATAATATTTCAGAAGAGTATGGTAATGTTTGAAGGTTATTTCTGATCTGAACTTTGTGTCCTCTGCTTTCATCAGATGCATCTTTTCAATCCGCTTCCATAAGAAATATACACTTATACTATACTTATA
The DNA here is from genome assembly GCF_059441095.1 of Idiotropiscis lumnitzeri. NCBI lineage: Eukaryota > Metazoa > Chordata > Actinopteri > Syngnathiformes > Syngnathidae > Idiotropiscis > Idiotropiscis lumnitzeri. The sequence continues at coordinate 22,092,665 of NC_142400.1, read as the reverse complement.
TTATACTATATTACATTTTGATAGCACAAGACATTGCACCAAAAAATTCCATCAAGTATGAAAACCGTGTAAATGTACAAAATGTAACAGCAAAGACAGAAGGTACAATAGTGAATCACCTCTGAGACAACATGCAGTCGAAACATGACACGATGAGCACACACGCTCATGTGCACTTTTGCTCAGCATTTTATTTCACAGCACAGAAAATGTCAACTAATGGAGTAAATGTTATGCCTTCTTTGAAAAAATATGCCCATACATGATTAAAGGCACTACTATGATGTAGAAAGGAACAAATCGATGGAAAATGTAATATTGATGGTTGTTCATGTTTGTGCGAACCTTCTTTGTTCATGTTTATTGTACATTTGTTGGCAGCAGCTGACGACTCACTGTCAGTGGGCATCAATGAAAAAGATCAAGGCTTTGCACTCATCAAGCGTTTTCAAATATGCATGTTGCTGGAGAACACAAAGTGACAGAAATACGTTAAATATCTCGGTAAAGGTGCTGAGTGGGATAGGAAATGTGAAAATTTTTTAAAACAGCCAAATAAGCTACAGCAATGATGTGTGTGTTGTGTTTTCTATTGGAATAATTTAAATGCAATTAAAACAAACAAACAAAAAACAAGTGGAAAGGTTTGGTGGTGGTGGGAGGGGCGGGGTAAGGAGGGGGGGATTCCACTGGACACAGCCTGGGCCACGAGGAACCAGAATGGTAGTGTGAGTGTGACTTTTTTTTAGACTTGGCTGCATACAATGGACAGATCTCAAGTCTTTTAATTGCAACGTGCCTAGCTCCTTGGTTACCAGGAAGTTGTTCTCATCACGTCAAATTGAGGACCATCTCAGTTGTCTTAAATGCGCATTGAGTTACGTGCAGAAATTAACAAGGTTGGGAGGGTTACTTTTAAAATGTATTCCGATAGTTACTCATTAGTTGTTAAAACATTTACATTTAGTTTGTAATGTGATCCAAGTACCATATTATCAAAAGTGTTGGATTACTACAACAGCTAAAATTAAAGGAAAGATTTATAGAACTGTGGTGAGACCAGCGATGTTGTCTGATCTGGAGACAGTGCCACTTCAGAAAAGACAGGAGGCAGACCTTGACTTAGCAGAGATGAAGATGCTGAGGCTCTCTTTGGGAATCACCAAGATGCATAGGATAAGGAATGAGTACATCAGAGGGACAGCACATGTTAGGGGCTTTGGAGATAAAGTCAGAGAGGTGGTTTGGACATGTCCAGAGAAGAGATGGCGAGTATGTTGGCAGAAGGATGCTGTGTTTACAAGTGCCAGGCAAGAGGTCTAGAGGAAGACCAAAGAGGAGGTTTATGGATGCAGTTAAAGAGGACATGAAAGTAGTTGGGGTCAGAGCAGAGGATGCAGACAACAGGGTTAGATGGCTGTGGCGACCCCTGAAGGGAAAAGCCAAAAGGAAAATAAGAAGACACCACCAAAATATGCTTGAAGTGGGGGGGATTATTTGGTCCTACAAATATTTAATAATATGCTTTGTTTTGGAATAAAGGAGGAAATTGGAGAAGTCAAATTGTGAATCTAAGATCTTTCATGCAGCCATACATTCCACTTGTTCATGGATGAATTGATGGACAGACAGAAAGATAAGATAAAGTGATTGATTTAAGGCCACGTGAAACAATTGCTTCATTGCATGAACTACGATGGTTACTTTATTCAACCGTGGGGAAAAATAGATTTGCCTTCTCCATAACGTGTGTATACCCCACTCTTCTCCGCCATATCACACAAATGTGTGTGCGTGCTCACTCAACACACACACGGACACTGTAATTATCATACTACAATTATGACGATATAACCACCACAAGGTACTTTAATTCCCAGTGCCAAACATTGCTGTTTTTAATGTTAATAGTGGTTTACTTAAATTGTAAATCTGTGAGTGATCATTTTGGCAAACCTGGCCGCCGCATGGGCATGTCGATTCGCCTGACTGCTACAGCGTGGTGGCTTATCTTCATATCTAATATATCTATTTATTTTTTTAATATTGTGCGCATTTTGTTTTTTTTAAAGAAAAGTATTTTGTGAGTGTGCCATGTGAACTGTAATCCAGCCGCCAGTAGACTCCTCCATGAGACATAGGCTGAGGCGACCTTGTTAAGCGTTTTGAAGGAAGCTCCAAAGATTACTACAGTTTTGATTGAAGGATTTTCTTCTTGGTTAAACTGGGAAAAAAGACAATAGACAAATTCAAAGTTTGCAACTCAAGGATAAGAAAATACTCCATCAGATGGAGGTTAGCTAGCTAAGCTAAGTGAGCTAGGGTAAGTCAAAGGTTTAGCTTATCAAATATACACTAAACTTCATGTCAGTTGTGCATTTAAGTGAGAAGACAAAGGTATAGATTCGACATTATGGAGACTGTAATCTTGAAACGCTATCATTTAACAAGTGATCGCATAGAAATGTATACATATACTCCACTTTGAGTGGCGTTTCTGGACGTGAGAGTGAGTGAATTCTCCTAAATAATACTTTGAATATTTCATACCCATAAGTTATTTAATTTTTTTTATTTGTAAATTTAATTTTGTATGTTCAACTAATTTTCAGAGGTATTAAAAAAAACTTTTTTGTGCTATGATCAGTAAAAATCTATTGTATTTTCATTATGCTAATATTGTGACTGTACAAGATTGTATGACTTGACGTAAGACTTGTTTTAACTACATAATGACTTGATTCAACCTGCGTGTAATTTGGTGGCAACTTGACTTGACTTGCTTGATTTTTTTTAATGGTATTGTAACTTGAGGCTTACAGGTTATGACTAAGACCTGCCTGTGACTTGCAGATATGTGATTTAGTTTCTCCCACGAGTAACACTGCGTTGACTGTGTTTTACTTGGATGTAATCCCACATGAATTATAAAGCAGATATTTGTAGCGATAGTCATAATTGAGCCACAGAGACAGATGATTTATAACATGCGTTAACGATGAGAAGAAACATCTATACACTGTGAAAAATGGGGATTGATGTTTACTTTACTATTTTTATCATTGGATTTTTTTAGTAAATTTGACTAGTTTATTAAATAATTTCAAAAAGCCACTGGTTGAGGTAAGGGAAGGCATTTATTTATTTTATTTATTTTTTTACATAGCACATTTCATCCACAAGGCAACTCAATGTGGTTGAGGATCAAAACCCCAACGTCTAAGTTTGCGAATGCCCACACTCCAAAAACAGTTGGGTGAAAAGTTACACAATTTTGGGTAAAAATGGACCGATCCACTAATTGGGACAATTTGATACAATTAGGTGTTTTTTTGTTTTTTTTTCAGAAAACAACCCCAAAAATGGGTCTTTGCCAGTTTAGCCATGCTGCTCCTACTGTGTATATTATTGTTTTTCCCAAAAAGACAAGAAAACTGGAGGTAGGATGATTCCACCTGACACTAGTCATATGCTAACACACAGTTGAAGTAGCATGGCTCAAGTGTAGATTGGCCGTTTTTCAACCTCGAGGTTGTGGGTTCCATTCTCAACAATCTTGAGTTGACTTATGTATGAAATGTCCGTTCTAAATGAAACCACCCTGAGTGACCTTTTTTTTGTTTTTAGTAAATAAACTATTAACCCCCCCCCAAAAAAACCTCTTCTTGTAAAATCTACAGAGAATTTCGAGTGAAAAAAACCTTCCAAGCTTTTTCTTTCCAAATAAATATTACTCCCCATTTTTTAGTGTAGTTGCCGTCTTCATGAAATTGTAATCACTGAGGAACGATGGTCTCAATTTGTCTCTCGTTCCGACCTGCTTCTCTTTCAATCTCCTCATCACTTAGACACTAACATGTGGACAGAGAACCTAGGAAGTTGCAAATAGAGAAATAAAATAAGCCAATAAAGTGTGCACTATAAGGCACAACTTCCCTCGAAACAACTACTGCTCAGTTTATAGCACTCTTAACTTCGACTCCGCAACAAAGACATGGAATTTGCATGAGGGAGTGAAATAAGAAATAAAGAAAGAGTAAGAGCTAATATGAACTGAATCTAAAATTACAGGTTAACATTTGGCATCTTTAGCTTTTGTTGATGGATTAAATACTAAAACCTGTGCAAATGCTGAACGCATGCTTAAAATTTGTGTGCCTATTCAAGGGGAAAACAACCCTCAAAATTCTTTGCAACAAAATCCACCAGTTTTTAGCCATCACTGGCAGTGGCCATTTTGTCACTTTCTGTCAACTGAATATTACATCTCATTTGCTCAGGGCCCAAGTAAAGACCAATCACGCTGTGTTCTGAAGCTGCGCTATGTCATTTACAGTCGACAGCCACTGACAAAATCCCCACCCCCTGAGATGTACTAAAATAGGTGGATTTTACTGCTTAACTCATATCCCACAAACACAATTTGAATCAGAATGTTTAGACTAGTGGGGCTGCATTGAACATTTTCTTGTCGATAAATAATATGAATATTCTTGTTGTTTCATTCACATAGGGTGCAGGTAGAAATACAACTCGTGAAAATAAATGAATGATCATTTCAATATACCTGTAGACTCTTTGGCCCAATATGACCAATGAACCCAAAAGACGAGACTTATGCGGACTAGTTGTCATTTGAACGCCCAGCAAATTACAAGCACACAAACCAGTTGGAAACATAACGGAAATTGTCTGAGAATACTGCACAGTAAAAGTAAAAGCTTTCCCACTGGAACTAGAAAAATGGCACTGCATTTCAGTCATTAAATCGAGGCCCATATAGTTTGTCAGTAGGAGGCACCAACCACTTAAATAGGCGAAATTGGTCATCTAACTTTAAGAAGATGAGAGCACCAATTGGATTTGTCTCATTTTCTTGCCACAATGGAAAATAATACACCTTAGTGATGAGATTTAAAACAAACATGAACATGAGGGACAAAACAATATCATGATGTGGACATCCAATTTATCATTTCTCAATTGGCATTGTGACATAATTACCCTAAACAGCATAAAAGTATTAGACCAGAGGTTCTTATCTCAACACTCACAGAGTGTAGCAAGCCCCTCTTTTTCTTCACCAACTTATAAGAAGACGATGAGGCACTTCTTCTTCCTCAATTCCATGTCTTACCTTTTGTCTATACACAGCAAATGGCAAGGGGCCTTAGTGTCGGTGAAAGTGTGCTTTGTATTTTTGAGCAGCTCTGCGACTTTGTTTGGCATCAACCAGAAAAAGTCTAAATATGTCAATATATATTCATGTGAAGCAGACAAAGTCTTTCTTGCAAATGCTGCAGGCATCAAACCATGGTGCAGATGGTGTTGAGACTGGGGTCAAAGCGGACGACTTTCCCATCGGCGGTTTTTGTGTTGGTGTTGTACATGGGATTCTCAAATGTAGCCTGCCCGTTGTTGTTCTCATGCACAGAACATCCTGTGTACTGGTCTTTGTCCGTTTTCCTGCAGATTGAGGAAGGGCTTGCAAATTAGTTGAAAGAAAGCATGCCGATTATCTTACCTCCTTCTGAACCAATAAACATGTGACCATTAGCTTGCTGTGGACAGCTGCAGTAGTTATATGAGGCCCAATGGTGATTTTCTTTTTAAAAGAGCAGTGTACCTTTCCACTGCTCACTAACATAATGAGTGGAAAAGTAAACTACATAACATACAGAAACAATTTTCCAATGTTTTATGCTACATACTATATTACAAAGCATGACATATTCTTCTCTCTTTACGTGGAACATAATTGCATCATTGTTTTAAAAGATAATATATCCAGTTAAGAATTGGATGGGACACATACCTCTGTTTGTAGAGATAAAAACCGAGACCAGCCAAGATGAGGGCGAAGAAAGGCACGAGGATTGCGACTGCAACAGAACTGCTGTTGGTGGATGTATTGGTTTCAGGTTCACTGAGCGTAAAATTCTCTCTCACACTTAAACCTGGAAAAAACAGGCAACAAAGAAAATAAATTGGTACCAATACTGCATATTTTTAAAGGAATATATAGTCTCCACCAAAAAAGGAAACAAACATGGTATAAAAATATTTGATATTTCCTCTCACTGAACTGCCATCTTATTCCGGTGGACGCATTTGTGCATCGCAGTGATCCGAGGAGCTAAGGTGTCTTGGACTTCATGTCAATGGCATGTCGCCAAGAGCAAAAATGTCCTACATGAAATACCAGACAAAGCACGACTCAGAAAAACTCCTGTGATATTTATTTTTAATGGACCTCTGAAACCAGGCCTGGAGGTGGGGCTCAATGGTGAACTTCTGCTCCCAAGAGCCAGGCAAAGCCTCATGTAATTTGGGTCCCCCTTCCCATCCTTTCTGAGTTGGGCTCTCCTATCTCAGGGGTTGATATTTGCTGCAGTTGTCAAAAAGCACCTCTGTGGCAGGGTCATGTGGGATAGTTCCCGCCAGTCTGTTTATAATTTATTATTATTGTTGAATGTTTTTTGCTGCTTAACTTCTGATCCACACTTTAGCCCATTTATCAGTAATATAATGAAAACAAGTGGAAATTTATTATTCATTATTTATTTTGCAAGTTGATTTGCAGTGTGAACCCCTAAACTGTCTGCTTTGCAGCCCTATTATTGTTAGGCGCTACCTTGCTCATAAAAATAAAGGTGAGTCCAGAGCCCTGTCCCTCGCTTAAATGTGTTGATGACTCACCAAAAGTAGAGCGTAACAACTGATTATTGAATGAAAAGCATTTTATTCCCAGGCATTTGAAAATTAATAAGCAATATAAATTTAAAAAATATGAAATAGAAATAATTATAACACTTATCACAAAAAGTGGAACTTTTTTGAATAAGTTACCTTAAACCAGGCATTTAAACTTTAATTTTCTGGAACAAAAGTCTTCCCTCCCCAGGCAGACAAGTTGTAGCACACACATACTAACTTATTAACATCCTTAGGAAATAGCTGAGAATATTTATATTACATACATATTTCATCTTGGAAATAAAATACATAGAAATAATATATTTTTCCCACATACCCCCTGCAATGTGCTTGCATAATCCAGGTTTGGAAACACTGGCATACACGACGACACGTGACATAACCAGAGCTTGCTCTATTAAACAACATTGATGGATATAAATAGATAGTTATGACACGCTCCTTATGGGTTGCGTGCCTATGGCAATGCTACATTAATGTCCATGCTTTCCGTTAATTGTTCTGTTCATCAACCCTAGCAATACGGCCGACAAGTAGTTCCATGGATTGCTTTTGATGACAGTGTTGCCCCTACCAACATGTCTGCCACATGACTGTTTCTGTTAGCCTGTCGAGTCTTAACCAGCACCACCAGCATCCAGATAACTTTTATGAACATAAGCTTGGCAATAAGTGTCATGGTCCTCCGCCGCCTCTCGTCTCTGCCTCGGCGGCGCCCAACGGCAGGCCGCCGCTCCAAGTCCCGGTCTCTGCTGCGCCCGGCCCGCCGCCGCTCCAAGTCCCGGCCTCTGCTGCGCCCGGCCCGCCGCCGCTCCAAGTTCCTGTCTCTGCTGCACCCGGCCCGCCGCCTCTCCAAGTCACTGCCTCTGCGGCGCCCGACAATCCGCCGCCGCTTCTCGTCTCTGCCTCGGCGGCGCACTCCTTGCGGCCGCCTTGGCCTTCCGGACGTCCGCCTGAATGGCCACGGTTGGACTCGCTGGTCTGGCCTTCCGGACGTCCGCCCGAATAACCACGGCTGGACTCGCTGGTCTGGCCTCCCGGACGGCCGCCTGAATGGCCACGACTGGACTCGCTGGTCTGGCCTCCCGGACGTCCGCCTGAATGGCCACGACTGGACTCGCTTGTCTGGCCTTCCGGACGTCCGCCCGAATGGCCACGGCTGGACTCGCTGGTCCGGCCTCCCGGACGTCCGCCTGAATGGCCACGACTGGACTCGCTTGTCTGGCCTCCCGGACGCCCGCCTGACCGGTCTCGATTGCGGGCCGTGGTCCCGCCTCCCGGCCCCCTTCCGCCCACCCTCATTTTGGACATTTTTTCCTTTTTGTTTATGTTTTGGGACGTCTGGGATCCGTCCCTTAAGGGGGGGGTACTGTCATGGTCCGTTCCGTCATGTCATGTTTTTGTTATGTTTTGCTCAACGGGCATGGGGGCGTTCCCTTCCAGCGCGTGTCATGTTGGCTGGAGAGACGCGCCCACCAGCCTCGCACCTGTTACTCTGGACTCCTTGATCACATCGCGGCGGGAGAGACGCGCTCACCAGCCACACACCTGATCCTCATTGACTCATTTAATTAGCCTACTTAAGCGCCCGGCGCTGACTGCTCGGCGTCGGTGCATTAACCTTTTGATGTCACGGCTGCTCTTTGTCTCTCGGTCACGCTCAGCGCTCATTAATCTCTGTCATTGTCGCTTGCTCCAGTCCCTGTTTCCAAGTCATGTTTTGTTCTGTCTAGTCGCGTCTTGTTTGTCTTCGTTATTTTGCACTTTGTTACGTTTGTTTCTCCCAGTACCTTGTTTGCCCTACCCTTTCATTTATTAAATTCACTTCAAGTTACCCTCGCCTGGCTTCCCTGCATTTTGGGTCCTCTCCTACCTCCTCCACCCGCGGAGCCTAACAATAAGAAAATAAAATGTGCTCTGCTTTCAGCATTGATCCCGTTTCTTCTGTCACAAAGTTTCTGCCATGTATCGGAGAATATTCTCTCAGGACGATTGACAATTCTTCGATGCAGTCTCCTTCAAGTATCAATCAGCAACAGTTGCATTACAGACACTGGCACCATCATTTAAATCATAAAATGTTTTCCTTTTTTTTCTCCTATGTATTGTCTACAAGCCTCTGTATTGTTAATAAAGTTTAAATGTGTCCAAATTAGTGCTGTCAAGTGATTAATTTTTTTTAACTAATTAATCAACAAGTATTTTTTGCAAAGCTTGTAACAGATATTTACTTTAATAATATCTTGGAATTGATGTAAAATCACCAAATGAAGTGTATTTTAATTCAGACTATTCTAATAGCTTTCTTGGATTCTTGAATACGATCTACATGCAGACATCATTATTGGCATTGTTCTTGGAAACATTTCTCAAAACTGCCCACAAGTGCCACACTCCAGCAGTGTTGCTTTGCCAGGCCCAGTGGTAACTTGAACACAGTGTTTTGTTCTGAGACGTGCTAAAGATGGACAGCTATATAGCCTAATATTTGCAAAGCATGCAAATGATTTTTGAAGTAATTCAAATTGAAATTTAAGTTAAAATATTTAACTGAGTTAAAAAAAATTTTATTAATCACCTGAGTTAACGCTTTAATTTTGACAGCCCTAGTCCAGCTATAATTCCTTTCCCTGCTGTCCTTCATTTCTTCACTATTACTCATAAGCGTTGTGTCTCCTCTGGGTGCTATTACTGCCCACTTCGGCTCCAGTTAATGACTACTCATGACAATTAGTCTCTGGTAATTAGTCATTAACAATCATGTGTGGGCTCTTTCAAGCGAGGAGAACGGCTCACAATACACATCACTGCTTTTGATGTTGGATGTTTGATACTCAGTTTTGCAATTCAAGGTGTATTAATTGCACCACAGTGCCAGTAAAAAAAAAAACAGCTGCAATTCTGGAACGAACTCTCTTTTGCTATTTTTATGGCCCCAAACAGCACATTCTGCTTGGACCTTACAGTGGTGGAGGAGTTTGCAAGCTAAGTTGTCGGGGGCTTTTGCCCCTAGTAGGGTCACCCATGGCAAACAGGTCCTCGGTGAGGGTCCAGACAATGCACGGCTCACCACACCCCCTTATGAAGCACAACATTTTTGGACTATGTTTTCCCTTGCCCGGATGTGGGTCACCGGGGCCCCCCTCTGGAGCCAGGCCTGGAGTTAGGGCTCGTCGGTGAGCGCGTGGTGGCCGGGCCTGCACACATTGGGGCTCGGCCGGGCACAGCCCGAAAAGGCAACATGGGTCCCTCTTCACATGGGCTCACTACTTGTGGAAGGGGCCAAAGGGGTGGGTGCCATGTGAGTCGGGCAGCGGCAAGAGACAGGGACCTTGGGGATCTGATCTCCGGCTACAGAAACTAACTCTTGGGACATGGAATGTCACCTCTCTGGCGTTGAAGGAGCCTGAGCTGGTGTGCGAGGCAGAGAAATTCCGACTCGATGTAGTCGGGCTCACCTCCACACACAGCTTGGGCTCTGGTACCAGTCCTCTTGAGAGGGGTTGGAGAATCGTCCACTCTGGAGTAGCCCAAGGTGAGAGACGCTGAGCAGGTGTAGGCATACTTATTGCCCCCCGGCTTGGCACCTGTGCATTGGGGTTCACCCCGGTGGACGAGAGGGTTGCCTCCCTCCGACTCAAGGTGGGGGGACGGGTACTGACTGTTGTTTGTGCTTATGCACCAAACAGCATTTCAGAGTACCCACCTGTGAAGGAGCAGCTCCGTCAATAAGGACGGTACAGCATGGTCCCGGGGACGCAATTGAGCACACGCATGCACCGCACATTCCCATACTGATGCATTCAATTCCATCCCGTTTAATACATACGCACCCACCTGGGATCACATCAATACCACGTCAGTCACAGTTTTAATAGAGCGACCGAGGGTGCACACTTGGTAGTTTTATTATGAATGGAAGCATACATGGACACACACACGCGCACACGTTCAATTTAACACTCACCAGTCACAAGACGCGGCAGACAACAGACACGACATGACTCGACATAGAGGAAGACCAAACAGCAGGGGAGCTTCCACATTTCTTAAATATGTTTGTTTCGCGCGACAATTATGTCAGCTGATGCCCAAGGGGAGGGGCAAATCATATATCGAGTGAGTTGTTTGGAAAGAGGGAGATGAGAGGTGCTGCAGTGAAGGTAGTACTGGAGAGCGAGACAGTGACACATTTTGCAACGTAGCTGACATGGTAGTTGTGGTTGAACTCCATTCAGTGGTTTTGTAAATATATAGATAGACACCCTTATTTTTGTAAATTACTATATTGTCACTTTTTCTGGGTTTTTTTTTAGACTTTTTGGGGACTTTTCACTGTGTTGCACTTTGGAAGGGCTGCACAATAAACATCACTGTTGCACATATTCTGGCTACGCCAATTGTTTTGGAGGAGGTCGAAAAGGAACCCGCAACACCACCCTTTTTGGAGTCTTTGGAGGGTGTGCTGGAGAGCGCTCCCCCTGGAGACTCCCTCGTTCTGCATATGTGCACTTGGCAACAGAACACCCTCGGCCGCAGTTTGATTATCGACTTTGTAGTCGTGTCATTGGATTTGCGGCCGCATGTTTTGGACACTCGGGTGAAGAGAGGGGCGGAGCTGTCAACTGATCACCACCTGGTGGTGAGTTGGCTCCGATGGTGGGGGAAGATGCCGGTCCGACCCGGCAGACCCAAAGGTATTGTGACAGTCTGCTGGGAATGCTTGGTAGAATCCCCTGTCAGAAAGAGTTTCAACTTCCACCTCCGGCAGAACTTTGCCCACGTACCGGGGGTGGGGGACATTGAGTCTGAGTGGACCATGTTTCGTGCTTCCATTGTTGAGGCAGCCGATCGAAGCTGTGGACGTAAGGTGGTCGGTGCCTGTCGTGGCGGCAACCTCCGAACCCGCTAGTGGACATCGGCGGTAAGGGATGCTGTCAGGCTGAAGAAGGAGTCCTATCGGGCCTTTCTGGCCTGTGGGACTCCGGAGGCAGCTGACATTTACCGACTGGCCAAGCGGAATACGGCTTCTGTGGTTGCCGAAGCAAAAACTTGGGCGTGGGAGGAGTTCGTTGAAGCCATGGAAAACGACTTCCAGACGGCTTCAAAGAAATTCTGGTCCACTATCCGACGTCTCAGGAGAGGGAAGCAGTGCACCATTAACACTATTTATAGTAGAGATGGGGTTCTGCTGACCTCGACTCGGGACGTTGTGAGTCGGTGGGGAGAATACTTCGAAGACCTCCTCAATTCTACCGACACACCTTCCATTGAGGAAGCAGAGCCTGAAGACTCCGTGGTAGACTTACCTATTTCTGGGGCTGAAGTAACCGAGGTGGTTAACAAGCTCCTCGGTGGCAAGGCCCCGGGGGTGGATGAGATCCGCCCGGAGTCCCTAAAGGCTCTGGATGCTGTGGGGCTGTCATGGTTGACACGCCTCTACAACATTGCGTGGACATCGGGGACAGTGCCTCTGGATTGGCAGACCGGGGGGGGTGGTCCCACTTTTTAAGAAGGGGGACCGGAGGGTGTGTTCCAATTATAGAGGAATCACACTCCTAAGCCTCCCTTGTAAGGTCTACTCATGGGTACTGGAGAGGAGGGCCGTCGGGAGGTTGAATCTCATATCCAGGAGGAGCAGTGCGGTTTTCGTCCTGGCCGTGGAACGGTGGACCAGCTCTACACTCTCTACAGGGTCCTAGAGGGTGAATGGGAGTTCGCCCAACCAGTCTACATGTGTTTTGTGGACTTGGAGAAGGCATTCGACCGTGTCCCTCGGGCATTTCTGTGGAGCGTGCTTCGGGAGTATGGGGTACCAAGCCCCCTGATACGGGAAGTTCGGTCCCTGTCCCACCGATGTCAGAGTTTGGTCCGCATTGTCGGCAGTAAATCGGATTTGTTTCCAGTGAGGGTTGGACTCCGCCAAGGCTGCCCTTTGTCACCGATTCTGTTCATAATTTCTCGGCAGAGTCGAGGTGATGAGAGGATCCGGTTTGGTGACCTCAGTATTGCATCTCTGCTTTTTGCAGATGATATGGTACTGTTGGCTTCCTCAAGCCATGATCTCCAACTCTCATTGGAGCACTTCGCAGCCGAAAGTGAAGCGGTTGGGATGAAGATCAGCACCTCCAAATCTGAGACCATGGTTCTCAGTCGGAAAAGGGTGGAGTGCCCTCTCCAGGTCGGGGAGGAGATCCTGCCCCAAGTGGAGGAGTTTAAGTCTTGGGGTCTTGTTTACAAGTGAGGGGTGGATGGAGCGCGACAAGCTGTGATGCGGATGCTGTATCGGTCTGTCGTGGTGAAGAGGGAGCTGAGCCAAAAGACGACGTTCCAACCCTCACCTGTGGTCACGAGTTGTGGGTCATGACCGAAAGAACAAGATCTCGGATACAAGTGGCCGAAATGAGTTTCCTCCGCAGGGTGTCTGGGCTCTCCCTTTGAGATAGGGTGAGAAGCTCGGCCATCCGGGAGGGACTCAATGTCGAGCCGCTGCTCCTCCACGTAGAGAGGAGCCAGATGAGGTGGCTTGGACATCTGATTAGCATGCCTCCTGGACGCCTCCCTGGTGATGTGTTCCGGGCATGTCCCACCGGTAAGAGGCCCCGAGGACGACCCAGGACATGCTGGAGAGACTATGTCTCCCGGCTGGCCTGGGAACGCCTGGGCATCCCTCCGGCAGAGCTGGAAGATGTGGCTGGGGAGCAGGAAGTCTGGGCTTTCCTGCTGAAGCTGCTGCCTCCGCGACCCGACCCCGCGGCGGATAATGGATGGTTGGATGAATTGAGTTCATGCATAGATATAAACAAGTAGGACGTTCTGACAGTTGAATCTACCCATTTAGAATATGTTTATGCGTAGGTATGTTGACAAACATAAATTTTATTGGCGAAACCAAACGGGTGTGTCATCCATACACCGTATGAGTAATGTGCTCAACAGAAACACACGTCAAAAGTTAATGAAAAAGTCAAATAAGACTCAATAAAAATGAAAATATAAAGTACTTGCTACTTTTAACCGAACAAACGACAGGTAGGACAAAGAGCTACAAACTTCCCGCAAAATCACTATCACCGTTGTGCGCATGCGTGCATTGGTAAGACGTCTAGATGGGTAGAAAGGAATTTCAGATCACCGGCACCACACCACACTGATTTTTCATTCCAACATGCGCTTGTCGGGATGGGAGTGGGATGAACTGAACTGTGCAAGCTTGTTCTATACTATTTACAATTGTGGTATGTCTCAGCCACTGTTTTGGGGCGATTCAAAATATGAATTGCAATTTCACGGTGTGGTGATGACACAATGTGCAGCCCATTAAATGCACAGAAGCTTTTACATATAGACGGAAAATCCATTACTAAGTTTCAAGGAGTGAGACAGCCGGCCGCTGTCAAGACTGTCACTCCCACCAGATAATCATCACAGTCTCGAATCTTCTTACACAGCTGACATTTATTAATTTGTCACCGTCAAACTATAAATCATACAACAATATAAATAGAAAACACACAACTGCAATATACAATATTTACAAAGATAATGAAAAGAAAAGTACAGCAACACTATCAAGTGAACGAGTGTAAACATATTTGTTAGCAGCAAAACATACCTCGATGACTGCACAATAATCCTGAGGGGAATGAGCTTCAAATGTTGGCAGAAAAGTCACTTCAGAAACTTCTTATTCGGCCGACAAACAAAATTCAGCTTGTTAACAATGTCCGACGGCACTTTGCTTCGTCACGTAAAGAGTGTATGAGTCTGAACAGTGCAACTCTCAAACATGTCCCCGGTGCAAAAAACAATATTTAAAATTACTTTACCATTGTTCCATGTACAAACGATTCACAAACAGGAAAAGAAAACTTGCAATTGCTTGATGAATAATAAAATTATAATAAATTAAATGACAAATAATATTTTGGCAGTTAAACTCCCACCAAATCACAACTGCTATGTGATTTCCCTTTCTTTCAACACCTAACAGAGTGTTTTATGAAATAACTAATAACTACTACTCTGCCTCAAGCAAAATTACTGTCTTCTGTACAGGCCTATCTAGAAAGATTGGCTTCTTAAGGCATTTGCCTTGGCTGTCTAATGAGGAGTCACTGAATTGAAGTTTTACCTTTCTGACTCTTCCATCTGAGCTCGGATAAATATCTGCTACTCTGGCAATCTTCCACTGATTCCTCTGAGAACTTTCCTCACATCGGATGACAATGTCATTATCCTTGTATCTCTCCTATCCCTTTGCCATATGTGTCTTTGCTGTAAATTGAGTAAATACTCTTTCTTCCATCTTCTCCAGAATTCATTCGTTAGGTATAGCACCTGACGCCATCTCTTGCGCAAGTATAGGTCTTGACTCACATTCACCAGGTGGAGCATAGATTATGCTGGACTTCATCATGAGAATGTGGTTCGGAGTAAGAGGCTCTATATTTGGATCGTTCAGAAGTTCTGTTGTTAGGGGTCTACTATTTATGATTGCCATCACTTCATACAGAAAGGTTCTGAGAGAGGCACTGTCAAGCCTCTTTGCAGACTGATCAAGTATGTCTGTTAGGACACTTCAGATCGTCCTAATTTGTCTCTCCCATACCCCACCCATGTGGCTTGAAGATGGGGTATTCATTAGGAACTCGCATCCACATTTTTTCATCTCTTCTTGATCGAGGCCTTTCATAGCATTAAGGAACTCCTTTTTAGCACCTACAAAGTTCGTTCCTTGGTCACATCTTAACTGTCGTACACTGCCACGGATTGATGAAAGCGTCTGTGGTGAGATCATCGAGCATTTCTATATGTATCGCTCTGGAGCACATATTGGCGAAAACAAGTCCATACCTCTTGAGTTCCCTTCTGGCTTCCTTTACATAGAAAGGGCCGAAACAGTCTACGCCGCAGTAGATGAATGGAGGTGTCATTTCCACCCTGTCCTCAGGCAATTTTGACATTTTAGGATTCTGTGGGTTCTTTCTAAACCTTCTGCAGGTGGTGCACCTGTAGATATGGGAGGCAACTGCGCTGCTACAACCAGGTATCCAGATTCCATTGGACCGCAACTCATTGACAGTTATTCCTCTTCCTTGATGTTGTACCTTCTCGTGGAAATGCTTTATGAGTAAGGAGGACACATGGCTCTTTTTAGGTACGATGGCAGGATGCTTGATGTGAGGGTGGAGACTGGATCTTGTTAGACGTCCACCAACCCTGAGTACACCTTTCTCATCTACAAAGGGACTTAGCTTGTGGAGCTTGTTTGTTTTGTCTTTGGAGATTACTTCCTTGCCTAGTTTGATACTCTTGATTTCACGACGAAATGCTTCTTCTTGGGCAAGTGCTATGATGAACAGCTCTGCCTCTTGTCTTTCCTCAACACTTGTGGCTTCACTTGTTTTAGGTTTGAGGCCCTTGATTTGCTTAGTGTAACGCTCGAGATAAGCTATAGCTTTGACTGCTCTGTTCCAGTCTGAAAACCTTGACAGACGGTCTAGTAGAGTTCTCTCCTCTTCGGCTTTTGTGTTAAGCACTTGGACTTTCCGCAGCTCTGGGTCGCTGTCAATGACGTCTCCCACCTTAATATCTGAGATGGGCAATCCTTTCTTCCACAGAAGGGCTGGTCCAGTAAACCAGTTAGATGCAATGAGCTGGTCTGCCTTAAGGCCCCTCGATGCATGATCAGCCGGATTATCTTCGGACTTGATATAACGCCACTGCTTGGGTTCTGTAGTAGACTTAATTCTTTGGATTCTGTTCGCCACGAACACGTGAAACCGTCTGGCATCATTGTTTATGTATCTCAGGACAACGTTAGAGTCTGTCCAGAAACAGTCTTGGAGATCCTTAATGTCGAGTTCATTCCTGAGTATGATGCTCATTCTTGCTGCAACCACTGGTATTGTGGTTACTTTGGTAGGTGCACGCTTGCACGCTTTGCCTATAACTAGCGAACATACACTACAGGTGTCAGGGATAGGACTTTGGGACGTCACCTTCGGCGCGACATCTGTTCCTCCGCTTTCATCCACCGGGCGAGTAAACGCAACTATGGTTTCGTGCACAACCACATGCAACACATGCACCATTCTCATGGAAAGACTCTCCCTGCTAGAGGGACGTGTCCGCCAGCTAGAGCAGAGTAATGTGGTAAGCGTAAATGTGGCAGACACAACTGTTAGCACGGGTTGTAGCCAACCTCCTAGTCCGGTTAACATTGGCCATAAACGGCTTGCTAATCGGGGTGAGCTTGTTAAGACACAAAGCAGTTCCATTCCACTTCGGTCTCCTGGCTCCCGCACTTTAGTGATAGGTGACTCCATTACCCGCAACATTAAGCCTGAAAGTCCAGCCACAGTAATGTGTATTCCTGGGGCCAGAGTACCCGACATAGAAGCTAATCTTATGGAGCTAGCACGCAAGAGACCTAGACACCAGCGCAGTGCATACAACGCTAGCTATTCAGATATAGTGATACACGTTGGCTCCAATGACACTATGATGAAGTAATCAAAGATCACAAAGAAAAACACAGCAAGGACTTGTGATCTCACCAGAAAGATGAGTCGGCATCGAGTAATTGTCTCTGGCCCTTTGCCTGCGAGAGGCAATGATGAGAGGTTTAGTAGATGATTCTCGCTAAATCGGTGGCTGGCTAGTTTTTGTAGTGAGCAGGGACTGCAGTTTATAGATAACTGGCCTTCTTTCTGGGGCCGACCCGACCTGCTGAGGATGGACGGCCTTCACCCTAACTGGGAAGGCGCGATCACTCTTTCTAGAAACATAGATTATTGTTTGAGCTTTCCATGACTATTCATATTAGAGCAGGTCGGGTTGCAGGCCTGTAAGGAAGGGTATGGAGTCTGTAAGGCTAGAGCTAACTGGCGCTATGCTAGACTTAGACAACACACATAGCTTTTCTTCTAGATTTGAGCGCTACACACCATACGCCGTTACATCACCTACTGATATAATTTCTACTGAGGTGGCAATACATGATGGGTTTAAGCATTCCTCCTCGGTCGGTTTTATCGACGACGAGCCGTTCTCTCACAATAAAGACAAAACAAATGTTGGCAGAGAAGTCACTTCAGAAACTTCTTATTCGGCCAACAAACAAAATTCAGCTTGTTAACAACGTCCGACGGCACTTTGCTTCGTCACGTAAAGGGGTGCAACAAATAATGTAATTACTTTACTATTGTTCCATGTACAAACGATTCACAAACCAAAAGAAAACTTGCAATTGCTTGATGAGTAATAAAATTATAATAAATTAAATGACAAATAATATTTTGGCAGTTAAAAAGACAAAAATACAGTGTACACAGCACGTATATTTTCTGTCTTTCAACAATATGGACCCATATCTACAATTTCATATGTACCATAAAAGTAAGAGTGCGATTGTCATTTTGCGAGTGCCACACAAAGGTCGCGGCAGCCAGTGCTCATTCAATCTGAATGGCGAGCTTTCTCTCATTTAATTGGTGGCATGTCCGAGTCTATGACTCGTCATTCTCACTCTGTAGCGTTTGAAGCCCTCCGGCAATGCAATGCAATGCATAATCATAAAAAATGCATCAATTTTTCTTGGTAAAATTGTAAATATGGTTCTGCGTTGTAAAACGCTATTATGTTTCTGGAAAATAATTTTTTAATGACTTTGGCAACAGCCAGCGGGCAGCTCATCTAAAACCAGAAAATGGGCGTGTGCATGGATGTTCAGACATGCTCAAGATTTTTTTCCTTTTAATATTAGAGGTTTAGTTGGACCATCCATCCATTATCTGTACCGCTTCTCCTCACTCGGGTCGCATGGGGTGCTGGAGCCTAAGTGATCTAATCAACACTCTCCTAAATTAAAGCTCAAGTTATTGATGATGCACATTGACGTGACAGTACAGCGATGTCAAGCGAGCTGTAATCTCTTGGAACAGAGATCTTTACACCGGGTGGTCACACAGTCAATTCTGCCACTCAAAACAGGTGCTGTCGGTCGGCAGACTTTTTGAATTCCTGGCGAGCAAAGTGAATATTTTCAGAACTCCTACTGCACAAACAAGCAATGAAATTGCGCAAAAAGAACACCGTAGTAAATAGCTGTTAACCGAATGATGGTGAGCATTAGCACTTATTGACTATTACTGTCAATGCTGTACAATGCTGCAACTCACAAAAAACACACGATACAGCGTTGCACATGCACAAGACATGCGGACCGAACTGGAACATCGCACTGAATGGTTTTTAAAAAAAACCATTTCACTCTTGGCCCGTGTGTGCGCATGAGTGTGAATGCGTTCACTTGTGAGTGCCGACTCCCTCAGCACAGAGACAGTAGACTGAATGACGATGACATAGCTAAACAAGCATGCATGGAGATGTAGATGGCGCAAAACTATTATTTTTTTGTCATTCAATGATAAGTCGATTTGGACTTTGTTATATGAATGAAAATATCGATAAGTTGGCTGATGATGATGTTGATGGTGGCGAGCAGGAAACGCAGCAGCCAGTTGATAAAGATGAAAACTGTAATGAGGACACAGATAATGATCACCGTGACTGTGATAATCGTGTTGAAGATGACAAAAACAGCGAAGCAGAACAATAAGAAATGAAGGACAATGACATGGAAGAAAAAATTGTCTTCTTAGACAACTATTTATGAAGGGAGAGGCCGGATGGAAACTGAATATGAAACTGATGATGAGGCCTAAAATGCGTCTTATACACTCATTAGACACTTCATTAAATCCGCCTGCACAATCTAATGAGATCCAATCTGCGAGCTGAATCATAATAAAAAAAATTCTACCCTAAAGTTTTACTATGCTTTAATTGACACTATCTGACAGGTATGTCTATTATTGTGGTTGTACAAACCTGAATTCCAAAGAATTTAGGATGTTGTGTAAGAAAACAAACAGAATACAATGAAGTGCAAATTCTATCTTATCTATTGAATACACCACAAAGACGAGATATATAATGTTCAAACGTGTGAACTTAATTGTTATTTTGAAAATATTCTCTCATTTTGAATTCCAAAAATGCTGGGAAAGGGGCATTAAAAGATTGGGAAAGTTTTGCTCAAAGAATGCTAAAAAAAAAAACACCCATCTGAAACATTCCATTGGTGAACAGGTGAATTAAAAACAGATGTGTCATGATTAGACTTGGGTCAATATTAGATTCTGACAGCATGATCACAGTGAACAAAAATAACACATATTAAAATTCCAACTCTAAAATGGTCTTTTTTTAAATATATGGGTAGATAAAAACTGCATTTTTTTTCTTTTGAGAACACTCTGTTACTTTTAAATAAAATAGTAGTCTCAAGAATATTTGTTACATTAACTCATTTAATCCCAGCCATTTTCATGGGGCAAATCCTCAATCCCATTGTTTTTCTGGATTTTGATTGTTTATGCAAGGCCCACAGAATATTGGTTTTTAACCCTATAAAAACATGGAGCCTACGAAAAGAAAGATTAGATTTAGGGCTGGGTGATAAACCGAAAATTTACCGTTACCGAAATGTGTTACAATAGCCGACATCATTTTGCCCAAGTTGATAAATTCAGTTTTTTAAAAAAAGAAAAGAAACGTCTTTTCTGTTTGCGGCTATGTTTATGCCCCTTTAATTTGGCTACAGCGTGTGTAGTCACGTGACTCCACCCATCTGAACAAGAAAGAGAACTGACGACGTGGTCGTTGCTGGCCATTCAAATCAAGAAGCGGCTGACACGGCTTTAGACGAAGTAACATTAGTTGAAGTTGTTTCTGTTGTTTGGATGTTTTGGGTTCGATAAAGACGACGTTTGAGCAAAAGAACACAAACTACAAAGTGCGTCGTAAGCACCCAAAACAGCGTGTCCAGCCTTTTTTTTTTTCACCACCTACAACACAACCATACTGTTGACATGGAACTTGTGCTAAAAGCTCCAAGTGAGAAGCAAGGTTCGACAAGTGACAACAGCCCATCACGGAGGCGACACCATACGAGAGAACGTCTAAGAGGTGGACGCTATAGCCTAGCACATAGGTAAAAATATCGCTCCTCTAGCTACAGTGGAGCGCACGGGATTTAAACGCCTCATGAAAGTAGCCGGCAAGAGGAACAAAAATGTTTTTCGCAAACCGTACTTCCCAATATGGACAACAATGAGACGGGAGCTTAGACATGTCAAGCATTTTGCATCCTCATCCAACTTGTGGTCGAGTCGCAACATGGATCCCTGTTTGAGCCTGACTGTGCATTACATAGACAACAAGTGGCGACTGCGCACCAGAGTACTCGCAACGGCAAATTTTCCTGATGATGCACACTTGTTTATTTGGCTTGCATTGATATTTTTTTCATTTTATTTACCATTTTGTTTACAGGCCACACGAGCTCCTTTGCACATGGCATTATTTATATTGTTTACAAGAGACCTTTACACAAATGTATTGGCGATTTATTGTTATCGAGGTAAAATTGCTCAATTTATCGTGATATTGATTTGAGGTCATATCGCTCAGCCCTAATTAGACTCTCTTCTTTTATTAGACAATAGCATATTTCTAACTTTTTCTGTTTTTCAGCTGACAGCGTTAGAAAATTAAAGTTAAATTTGGTCAAAATTTCCATTCCTGACAAAAAAACGGAGAAAAAGAGCTTTTTGTAAAAACAAACATTTTAAGCACAACCTTGACTTTAACATTATTTTTTATTTCTTTTGTGACAGTTAAAACATCTAAATAATACGTTCCTTCTATAAAATAACAAAAACAGCATGGCAAAAACTGCTTTGGATCACAAAATAACAGTTTATTTGCACAGAAAAAAATATTGAACTGCTGAAATATATACAAAAGTGCATGAGTGACAGTGCGTGCATGTATTTGCGTGCGCGTGTGTGTCTGTACACCCCGTCAGGCCCCCATATAATTTATTTTAGTTTTTTGCATGTGGTATCTACTAAAATTGCCTTGATGCAAGTGAACACTACATGTCCCACACCACATACGTGTTTCACAGTGCTTACAGACCTGGCATCATTTTGGCTGTGGCAATGGCTTTTTTTGACGCAGGTGTCAAATAATTTACTTTATGATTCGATAGTGGTACTGCTGGGTTTTGCTTCAAAATAAATGTCTGCAAAGCGGTCTGTGCCATCAGCGATGTGCTGGAGCAGCTCGTTGGTAATAAACAGCTGCAGGAAGTCAGATGTTCAGTGGTCTAGCAGTTGCAGTGAAAGTGATGTATTTTGGCTGGCAGCCCCATCACTTGCACAAACTGTAAATTACAGAATTATAAACAATTGCAAATATGACACATTTAATGTATGTTGTATGAATACTTTTATTCACCTTTCTTTGCATCGACAATACGAGGAGTTCTTTGGCTGCTGAATGCACATCTGTTAATTATAGAAACACTATATACACAAGTACAACACATTTTTTTTTACTGTTGCTATAGACTTACATTTCTGCATGTCTCTCTCTCATTCTCTCTCTCTCTCTGTTTTGCCTCTCATTCTCTCTCTCCTCCACATACACACAAACATACAAGCCTGCTGCTTACAGTTACATTCATTTCCCCAACTTACTGAAAAATATAAAATGAGCAGCAGCGGTTTTAACAGTGTTCTGACAGAACCAAATTTTTGCGTGCATACAACCCAGAATGACACTTAACGAGCGTATGTGTCCCGCCGCACATGTCCGCGACGTATTTTGCCCCCATGCACAGGACGCATGATCTGGACATATATTATTAGTATTACTGGCAACTTCATAGGCTTGTAGTGATATGCAAAAAACTGACTGAGAGCATGAGGGGTGACTAAGCTTCGAATGGAAACTTGCAAGCTACTTAGCACTGATCTCCTCGTTCTGGTGGCTCCGGTGCCAATTCTCTGATATTCTTCTGACAAATCGGGGGTCCAAATCCGGCTTGTATTCGTCAACTTCGCTTCAGGAAAACTCCGGCGAAGCGATCCGTGCACCATGTGAGGCATGCAGAGCTGCTTTTGATGGCTGTTTGTTTTTACGAGGGCCATCATCCTTTCATCAAAAGAAACTCCATAACCTTTGTCATGCTATTGGAAGTTTTTTTATTTTTAAGGGGAAATTGTTCTGATTTTCTATCGCTACTGCAACATCTAATTGTGTGAAGGCCTTTTTTCGGGGTGTAACTACTTCCACAGTTTTCATCTGATTTTCACCGTTCCAACTTTGTTCTATTCCAAAAATTCACGCCTTGCAGGCTTCCATTTTTAATGTCTTCACCTATTTCCCATAATGCACCATTTCACTTTATTCCCCCCCAAAAACCCCATTCATTTCCAATGGGAGATTCAACATTTCACTATTAAATGCTTCAAAATTAAAATGTAACCCATTCAGGTCATTCATTTCACAATCCAGTATACCCTTTCACACTTTCACCTCATTCACGCTTCATAAATTCATCCATTCCCAATTGCACTTCTTCGGCGTGCAACTACTTCCACATATTTCATCCGATTTTCACCGTTCCAACTTCAAACTATTCCAAATTTTCACGCCTTGCGTGCTTCAATGTAGGGCTGGGCGATATGACCTAAAATCAATATCGCGATAAACTGAGCAATTTTACCTCGATAACGATAAATGCACGATAAATTTTCGCCCGTGGACCAAAACCAAAATATTGTAATTTTTTTTGACCAACTGGTACACATTACTTTCAATGGAAAATAAAAGTACAAAAATCATTTGTATAAGAATTCCAATTATCTTACTTTGCATGACTTGAACAATGTCACACAGAACAGGAGAAAAATGGTACCTCTCGCAAAATCTTTTCTGCAAATGGCTTGCGCCGAGATGCTGTAATGCCATGTGCAAAGGCCTAGATTTGTGTGAAGGTGTCTTGTAAACAATATAAATAATGCCATGTGCAAAGGAGCTAGTGTGGTCGGTAAATAAAATGCTAAATAAAATGGGAAAAAAAGTCAATGCAAGTAAACAATTGTACATCATCAGGAAAATGTGCAGTCTCGAGTACTCTGGTGCGCAGTCGTCACTTGTTGTTTATGTAATGCACCGTCAGGCTCAAACAGGGATCCATGTTGCGACTCGACGACAAGTAGGATGTGGATGCAAAATGCTTGACATGTCTCCGCTCCCGTCCCGATGTTGTCCAAGTACGGTTTGCAACAAATATTTTCGTACCTCTTGCCGGCTACTTTCATGAGGCGTTTAAATCCCGTGCACTCCACTATAGCTAGATGAGCTCTATCTTTAGCTATGTGCTAGGCTATCGCGTCCACCTCTTAGACGTTCTCTCGTATGGTGTCACTTGTCCAACCTTGCTTCTCACTTTGAACTTTCAGCACAGTTGTTGGTTGTGTTGTGAGTGGTGAAAAAGAAAAGGTTGGACGCACTGTTTCGGGTGCTTACAACGCACTTTGTAGTTTGTGTTCTTTTGCTCAAACATCGTCTTTATGGAACCCAAAACATTTCCAAACGACAGATGTCGAATTTCTTTTCGGGACAAGCGCAACAGGAACAACTTCAACTAACGTTACTTCGTCTTCAGCCGTGTCAGTCGCTTCTGGATTCAATCACCAGCTACGAACGCGTCTTCTGTTTACTTTCTAGTTCAGCCGGGTGGGGTCACGTGACTGCACACGCTGTAGCTGTCTTAAAGGGGCATGAACATAGCCGCAGACAGAAAAGACTTCTTTTTTTTTTTTTAAACACAGAATTTACCAACATGGGCAAAATGATGTTGGTCTATGTATTAAATGTTTGGTTTACCGCCCAGCACTACTTCAATGTTTCATGTCTTCACTTATTTCCCATAATTTACCATTTCACTTTATTCACCCCCAAAAATTCCATTCATTTCCAATGATATATTCAACATTTCACTTTTAAATGCTTCATATTTGATATTTAACACATTCAAGTCATTCATTTCACATTGCTGTATCCCCTCTCACACCTTCACCTCATTCATCCTTCAAAAGTTCATCCATTCCCAATTGCACTTCTTCGGTGAGCAGCTACTTCCACATATTTCATCCAATTTTCACCGTTCCAACTTCAATCTATTCAAAATATTCATGCCTTTCAGGCTCCCATTTTTCATGCCTTCACCTATTACACAAAATTAATTATTTGACTTTATTCACCCCCAAAAATTCCATTCATTCCCAATGGGACATTCAACATTTCACTATTAAATGCTTCATATTTGATATTTAACACATTCAAGTCATTCATTTCACATTTCTTTATCCCCTCTCACACCTTCAACTCATTCACCCTTCAAAAATTCATCCATTCCCAATTGCACTTCTTCGGCGTGAAACTACTTCCACATATTGCATCCGATTTTAACCGTTCCAACTTCAATCTATTCCAAACATTCAAGCGAAGCGTGCTTTTATTTTGACTTCACCTATTTCCCATAATTCATCATTTCACTTTATTCGCCCCCAAAATTTCCATTCATTTCCAATGGGAGATTCAACAGTTCACTATTAAATGCTTCATATTTGATATTTAACACATTCAAGTCATTCATTTCACATTGCCGTATCCCCTCTCACACTTTCACCTCATTCACCCTTCAAAAATTCATCCATTCATCCATTCCCAATTAATCTCGGATTTACTTTAACAGCCACCCCCACCCACGCCCCCTTCTTCGACACGCTACAGCTTCCCCATTTTTCATCCCATTTTCACTGGTCCAACTTCAATCAATTCCAAAAATTCACGCCATGCAGGCGTCCATTTAGCCCCCCGTTTCCCCCGCCCCCACAAATTACCCCATTCACCTCCATTCGAAACATTAGCTCATTCAACTCACCCTTGGTGGGGTTTATCTTGGATTTACTTTAGCAGCCCCCCAGCGCCACCCTCACCCCACTGCGGTAGCCCCGCTCAGTGAGTCAGCAATCTTGGAGAAGAATGCCAAATACACAGTCAGCGAACCACATGTGACAACACAAAACCAGAACCGAACCGGAAGTGACGGCACCAAACAGGAAATATACCGGAAGTGTCGTCACCAAAACGGGAAATGACGTCATTTGACAGTAAGTGACAAAATTCACTCAGATTTGAACTGGAAGTGACGTTTTTCAACGGAAGTTGACCGGAAGTGGCAAAATTCGAACCGATTCACCTCATTCACTCTATTTGAGTGTCAGAGAATCATCCATTCGTCACTTGTACATGCTTGTGTGATTCAGAGGTTAAGCACTCATTTCCCACCCGGCAGGTTGTCTGTTCAAGTCCCAACTGCGGAACTTAATTATTATTATTTTTTTTTAATTGACACAATGTGTCCATGCTTTCACATTATTCACTATTTTACATTATAATATTATCTCAATCAATTTATTCATATTCATTTCCATTTAGTGTCATTCAACGTCAATTCACTATCATTCAACATCCTTCCACTTTCCATCATTCACTATCATTCCACCTTCTCATTCAATTCTATTCTCTACGATTCAAACTCATTCAATTTCATTCTCCATGATTCAAAATCATTCAATATCATTCCACATCCTTCCACCCAGATGGCTTAAACTCCTCAGCCTTCACACACGATTTCTCCAGAAATTGCATTCTCTAGTATATTATTAAAGTTGTATTGTATTGTATTGTACTCTCCAGTTTGCACACTGTTCCATAACTCTTCTCCAACACAACAGTAATTCTCAGTCACAGGCTGCGTCAGATCCTACTGTAGACTATGACTCCAAAGAAAATAGCTAAGACATATATATCCGTCTTCAGAAGTTGTTTCTTATGGATTAAATGACTTAAGAAACGTGTACCAAAAAATTAACTCACTAATATTTTTAGTAACCCATGTCAGAAAAGGCTAGCGCGCTACTCATTTTGTTGTTTCATTTATTTATTTATTTTTTGGGGTGGGGCGGTACTAGTTAGACCTCAACTGTTCTTGGGTTCTAACTAGTACACAATGGAACCATTTTCATTGTTTTTATTTAGGACAATACACATTAATCATATCAGCAAAATGGCAACCCCGTAAGTATAATATGAGTTTGCTTGCACAGTGGCAAAATCTTTCTCTTCTCCTTCAGTTCACTGGGTGGGGTGTGTTTAACTGCTCTCCCCCCCTCGCTCTGCTCAGCCAGAAAAAAAGCGACCGGCCTTTCGTCACTAACTTCGAAGAGTCGGCTTGTTTACTTTGAGACTTTCCAATCCCTGCAAGTCACCAACCATTTTGCAGTGGGACGTCCCCTTTAGAAGTTTCCTCAAATGCCGACTTGTTTGCCATCCAATGAAAGCGGCTCCCCTCATTCCCTTTAAATTCAATACATGAGAGGTGCACAGTCTACATACATGGTGGGAGGACACGCTGAGCCCATCCATGAGACTTGCGTGCGCAAAGTACAGGACCTCCATGAGTGGATAGCTCTGCCACAATTAGTAGACCACCATACTTCCACAGCCAAATGACGCGCCGTTCCAAAGGGTACAGCCTCAGTTGTGTCTGCCATTTCTGTATTTAACACACACACACTAGGCGCGCCAAACAATGAGGCGCATGCTAGCTTGCGCATGCTAGCTCGCATATGCTAGCTCTCACTCAAAGAGAGGCATCTTTAGAAATCAGAAATCCCTTTATTGTCATTGAACTCAAGTGTGCAACGAGATTAGAGAGCTCCCCTCTCCAGTGCAATACAACACTAATTCAGATAAATATATAAATTAGATAAATAAGAGAATAGTTAGTGCAATGGAAAATAATACTGGATAGGATATATAAAAACACATCACGTTGCTGTTCTGCAAGGTAAGGGTGGTCGCGTGTGTGCGTGAGTTTAGAATGGAGATGGCTCTTGGAAAGAAACTGTTTCTCAGTCTATTAGTCCTTGATTTGATGCACCTGTAGCACTTGCCACAGGGCATCAGGTCGAACAGGTGTGAGTTTGGGTGGGTATTGTCTTTGACGATATTGAGAGCCCTTATCAATGGTAATATCATTGATACTTTAAGAGCTCTCATGTCAACATCGCCAATGTCAAGGGAGGAATGTCACTAGTCACCACACTCCTTAGAGTCACAGTTTTAAATCAAAACCAACATTATCACTGAACAGCATACAAGCAAACAATGAAACAAAGAAATACAATTAACACAAAACGTGCATCTCTCATGCCATTCATATCCCAAAAAGAAATAAAAATAACACAATCAGCCAATCAGATGGCTGGTTAGAGAAATGTGAGTGGTGTGATTTGGCAGTGTTTTTTTTTTTTTTTCAGTCTGTTGTCTCAACCTGTGATGTTTCTTGCTTGCGATAACATGAATGATTAGGCTAAAACATCTTGGACAGCTGCCCTTTTGTCCAGCTTTCTCCCGCACGTACATACTGCTCTTTTCTAACTGATTGTGTAAGACCATCACCAAATGAGGTATTCACAGAATTTAGTTGTCACAGCAAAGTCTCTCGCACAGTAGTCTCAGACATCAACAAGCAGGGTGTGCAAACGTGCATTCTGAAATGTTCAAACCAGCAGGGTGTGCAAACATGCACTCTGAAATGCTCAATGGGGGCTCAGGCCCATTGCCTCCTCTGTTTGGGGAAATATTTGCGATTTTAAAGTGTGCCTTATGTTCGTAAAAATACGGTAGTCACGATGACGTAGACATTAAAAATCCAAGTTTTTTGTAAAACTTCCTCATCCCTCGTTGGCTGTACGCTTGTCTGTGACATACATGTGCAGTAGTAGGTCATCTGTGACATATACATAAGCATTTTGTGTAATGCAGAGTCATGCCTAACCTGTGTTAGTAACAGAGTCCGAAAAGTTAGGGGGCAATTTCACCCAAAATACTTAATACGATGCAAACCGCCCTTTTATGGCCGCAAGGCAGTGATAAATAATTATCTAAAAAGGAAGCATGTGGCTGATGCTTTAATCCATATCTGATATCGAGACGGTTGTGTCTGAAAGCTAGCCGGCGTTAGTACACACAGATCACTGTTTGTGTTTGATGTTACGTTGTCCCACTCTGCCCCTCTGTTCCACAGAGGTCTGTTATCGGGCTCTTGCTGTTTGCATACTTGCTGCCCATATGTTCCATCCTACAAAAGCCTGGTATTTCCTTCCATTGCGATGCAGATCTATGTCCTATTGAGCAAACAAGACGCTTTCTCCTTGCGATCACTTCTGTCCTGGATGTCACTTAATTTCTTGAATTTCAATGAAAAGAGGACAGAAGTTATGGAGTTCAGTCCCATTGACCCTTCTACTTTCTACCCTGTTTACCTTGGCTTCCCTGGCATTTTATCTAAAACCAACAGTCTCGCACTTGGGTTTTAAATTAGACAGTGATTTTAAATTAGATCGGCAAATCAGTGCTGTTGCTCGATGCTTCTTTCATCTTGGGCAGCTGGCTAAGGTATAATAGGTTTGCAAGTAAAAATGACATCAGTACTAAAATGCCCCCCACTTTTTTTATGTGATGAGATTTTCGACGAATTGGCACGCCCCCTCAAGGAGCTATACTTTAACAGCAGCACTTAGAAAGAGTAATCTATGCCTTTGTTGCACCTGAGCTAGATTACTGTAATGCACTTTATCTTGGAGTCAGCCAGTCATCCCTCAAGTGACTCCAACTGGTACAAAATGCTAATTAGTCGACTAGCAAAATAATAGTTTGTGACAGCCCTACTTGTGGATGATGTAAAATTGGCCGCTGTAGAGTGGACATTTGAAGATTGCCTTCACACCGATCGCACGTCTGTGTGTGACAACTAGCCAGGCCCCGGCACTAAAATGAAGATGCGCCCATATTTACGATGAGCGCCTGGTGACAAAACCAGGGCCCTTCATCTACAAATGCAAGTTAACATCGATACTATATCTAGAGATGGGCAGTCCGTCCCAGGCGGATGCCCATTTTTGGGGCGGAGGCAGGGGGTGGTGACAAATTTAATGCATAAGGCCGGAGGGTCGCGGCCGGAAGGGTAACCTGGTCGCGGCCGGAGGGTGGGGGACTGACTGGCAAAAAAGGGTGAAGTGCCCAGCTCTGACAAAAACATGCAAAGCAAATCCATACATCAGCAACACCCAGAAAATCTGCTTCTCTGAGGTGAACTAACACAAAATGGAAAACTGAGAGATTCTAAAATAATTCTAACTACAAAGCTTCAACAACTAGTGACCTCAGTTCCCAAACACTTCCTGCCGAGAGCAAGTCTAGGACAAAGCACAGCTTAACTGTCCATATAGGGGGAGTTTTCTTTTCTGCTATTTTGCTCGACTTAACACAGATTGAATAGTTATATTTGCGCCTATGTGCGTCACTGTGGGATGGAGGTAGTCCTAGTGACAGAACACAGACTACTTTCTGTTACCAAATTGTCGATGGGTCGGGGGTGAGGCAACTCCTAGAGAGGTACAACATAGCCCCAAACACACTAAACACACAAGGCTTGCACTGGTGATAAGTGAAACTTAATTTTCGGGTGCCAGTTGACTAAAATAGGGCCTTTAGTGTTGCGACCAGAGTTGCGACCAGGAAAGGTGATATAATACAGTGTCCCAGCTTTTTGAGAATGTGATGCATGCATACAATTCTAAATGAGTATTTATTTATTATAATAATTTCCATCAGTTTGAACATTAAATATCTTTGCTTTGCAATGTACCCAGTTGAATATAGGGTGAAAAAGAGTTGCAAATCATTGAAATTGTCCATTGTCCAATTCCATCCCACATTCCCAAAACTGAACAGTTTAAATTGTCCTTAGGTGTGATTGTGAGTGTGAATGGGTGTTAAAGGAGTGGAAGAGTTTAAACCTGGCTAGTTTTATTCGATGTCCTGCATCTTGTGTCACTGTTATTCTGTGGAATGCTGTGTGGGTGGCTGGTGAAGTTGGAAAAAGAAAGTGAAAGAATGTGAGGTTTGGGAGGTTTTAGGTCGGTGCCTGGCGCAGACAGATACCTCGAGGGGGAAGGGATGCACAAGAAACTGGACCCTTCAGCCACAAGCAGGAGGGGCCACCACTTGAAGAAAGACCAAGAGGAGCAAGCTAAAGTTAACTGCAGCATACACATAGCCAATAGAATCATGCCAGGATGCCTTTGTCTCTGTGTCATTTGCATATTGTGTCTATAAATTAATGCTGAACAGCGAAGACAAAGAGAGCTGTATTGAGAGGGACCCAAACTCAAGTTGTAGATTTGTGTGTTAGGAATAAATCCACTCGTGTGTGAAAATGCCGGCTTCCTGATACCTTTCTATTGCAGAACGAGCGCGCATATTGTTGGATGAGTGAGAGTTGGGTAAAGTCACAAATTGGAGTCAGATTATTAATTTGAGTTTACATTGGTTTAAAATTAAATTCTAACATTGATTTAAAGATAAATTCCAACAATTTATGGTGACGCCGACGCGATGCATGAGAGGTAAAAGAAGTTTGGAACTTCGAGAAAAACCACATGAGACTGGGTCTCGCACGTCCACACCAGGTGACGACCTGAGAAAGGATAAAGTATAAAAGAGCCACACATCCGACCGTCTTTCCTCTTGGGCCCACAGTGAAACAAGGTAAGCAGAACCCTTTCAAATTTTGCACATTGGCAACGCTAAATTATAAGAGGAAGGAGGAGCGGAACGTAGTAAGCGTAAAAGTGTTGGACGCTATTAGGGTGTAAAATCTGGGATTTACCTTCTAGCATAATTAATGGCGCAAAAGTAAAGTAGTATAGTTAAAAAAAATAAAAAGTGTAACAGTGTGGACGTTAGTAGGGTCTGAAATCTGGGATTTTCCTACTAGAATAGTTTGGAACTATTCGTGGTTAAGATACGGTATAAAATCTGGGATTTACGTATCGGGACACGGTTTAAAATCTGGGATTTACGTGTCTGTGTGGAAGCTGTGTGAATGTGAAGGCTAAAATAGTTCTGCGTAAGAAGTGTGTTTGGGACACGCACGAGTGGATTTTGATTTCAAGATGGCGAAGGAGAGTTGTAAGTGTGATAGTGGTCTCGGCTCCCGGGTGTGGCACGGAGATTAAGAATAAATTAATAAAAATGAAACATAAAAAAGAGAAGAAAGACATGAAGTAGGGATGAAATAAGAAAAGAGAAAGAAAGAAACAATGAAAAGGATAAGAATTAGGGTCTGCTGCAAGGAGGAATTGAAGAAATAAATATTTTATGTTTCATACTTTAGTTGATGGTCTTTCTATTAAGGTAACTGTAATTAGTAACTGGAATGAAATGCACAGATGGAAATGACACAAAGAAAAAAAAATTGGTGTTCTGAAATCATAATTGAATGAAGCTTTTGAGAGCATGAGAAACCTTTGCAAGAGCATAGGTGGTTCCTGACTTTGTAGTTTGTGATTTGATACCTTGATTGGTTGAGTGGCTTTGGTAAGGCTACAGTGAATTTGGAAAGTTAAAGGAAAAAATAAGAGTGAGAAAGATTTTACAGAAGGCAATGAGTATAGGTGTAATCGTAAAATCATGAGTGTGCTCTAACAAAGAGTTAACAGCTCTTTGAAGTTAGATGCTCGTTCCAAAGTAGGGGGAGGAAGTCAGAGAAAGAGGATGAAGTGATTGAAAAAGTGGAAGAAAAGACGGAATGTCTGAGAGGCATTTATCCACAGTTGCCAGACTCGCAACAGTATGTGTTTGAGCCGCCGCCCGATCCGACGGCGCCATTAATGGGGGGGGGGGGGGGGGGCAGAATGGTTTGAGATGCAAAAGATAACGATTCACGGATGGCACCAGCGACCATACAATTGATCGAACAGGCTGTGAATAATGAGAGAGAGGGTGCACGGAGAACAGCAGGGGAGTGTGGAGACGCCCGTGCTGGCCCCGGGGGGGGAAGCACCAGCAGGAACATGTAAACATTTCAGACACAAGAGGAAAAACAGGCATCAATGGCAGTCGTTAACTGATTGAAAAGGAAGATATGCCTTTTGGTGCTCTCGAAAGAAGGTCACAGTCCTTTTGTTTCAGAGGTGTGTCTCGGCACCCCCCCTCGATGTTGCAGACGTTGATCTAATCTTCAGGCATCTGCCTCTCCTTGAGGTGTTCTCATGTGGTCGAGCATGGGTCGCACTGTGGAGCAATTTTTTTTGCAGTGCTAGTGTAGTAAGGTACGGGATAAAGTATATATTCAACCGAACAAGAAATATAAATTGGCAGGGAGTATGAACGCAAGTTGAACACGGAAACATGCAGGGGACACCTGAGGAACAGCAGGGCGTCGACAATCTTATTAAAATTAAAATTTTTAAGCAAAGGGATTATGGTTTTGGGATAAGTTTTAAGTGAAGTATTCTATGAACATGTTGAAAGAAAATCTTTGGAAAGGGGAATATCTAGCCATTGGAGATTGGTTTACCAAATATAAAGTTGGACTAAATAGTTTTGTAGATGATTTATTAACTGATGTGTATTAAATGTGACAAAGGTGGAAGACAGATGTTTTTTTGACTGTACGACGCGAACGCTGACATGACAATTTTAGAGGACATGACATCATTCCATAAATACCAGACTGCTAACATTCGCATCTATGAGCTGTTTGATGTCACAGGTGCAGTTTCGTCAGCTACGTCCTTGAGAGGAGAAACAACTTCACGGGGAGTGAATGGGAAAATCCAGAGACCCACAGTTGTAAATTTTGGCATACGCTGGCAAAATTAAGGCAAAATTATGGATCTGCCAGCACAAATCTCAGTGAAATCAAGGCGGACGCGCCAAGGGAGGGGTCTCTGTGTGGAATTGGAAAGTATCGTTTGGTGACTGAAAGTGTGAAAGAAAAGTGTTTGGATGCATATGTGGTTTGAGTGAATGTTTAAGGGACGGGCCTCAGGACAGAAAATTGTTTGAGGTCACCGGCAAGCCCTGACAGTACTGAGGGTGCGATGGGTGGACAGGCCTGATCAACCTGAATCCCTATTGCACTCCCGAGTATTGATTTTCAAATTGTTATTGGAGAAAGATTGGAGTAATTAAATTCAAACGTCAAGTGATGGTTGATTGACGTTATTACACAAAATTTATGCAAAACTGAAAGTTTTGGAAGGAAGATAATTTACCCCTTCTCATTCTCACTGGCAAGTGCCACTCGTCCAGTTCTGTCCACAGGTTTGAGGTGACATGTGACCGGTGTGACCAGAAGGCCGGAGAACGCTTTAAATAGCGCCTCACCACGCCCATACCGGAGGTTCTCCTCAACAAGGAGGGAGATATAAGATATATTCACATTGGATGCGCGACTAGATAACACACACCCAGTCCAGGATAGGGCAAAATTTTCTTGGATTGTTCAGACTTTTTCATATAATACAGCACCACAGCAGTGATACTTGAAGTTAATGTCGAATTAGTGGCACTGTTTTTATGGAAAATTACTCACTTAACGCAAGGGTAAGTTGTTGTAGAGGAGATATTTCAGACAAAAATGACCCTGAAGTGGTCACAAGCACGTGTCTCATGTTGGATGTATGAAATTTTATTCTGATATTTTCCATTGTAACGTATTTCATTGTATTTAGGACTAAGACATTGTAAAACACTGTTTGGAAGAACTTATAGAATACCTCAAATTTAAGAACAAATGGGAAATAGTTGTTAAAGCAACTTTAGCTGACCATATGTGAAAAGTGTTAGGAAAACAAAAGACAGGCGCAAATTTAGAGTGACCAGGATCTTTCTGTCTCCCAGCAGGGGCACTAATATAGTGAAGCCAGGATACTGGGTGCTTGTAAGAAGTTTGAAGATAAGACATTTGTAATTACCCAAGGGGGAAGGAGGCGTTAGTAACAGCTCTCACAGCTGTAAAGATAGCAGAGAGGTCAACATTGGTTTATTCGACACGTTGTAAAGAGGTCACGTTGGTTGAAATCTCCTACAAAGGAGACACCAGACTAAGAGGTTTATACAGAGTTACAAGCGGGACAAAATTTATTTAAGAGGAACTGTCCTCACTTGAGGCCGAGGCCAGATCTGCTGACCAGCATGATGGTCACCAGCTAAATGGGGACACCTCAGGTGAGATTGGCCGTGCCGTGCATCAGATATTTCTGGCCCGTTGGGGTCGATGTTGCTGTGTCTTTCAGGTGGGGAAGGGGGAGACAGGCCTGGTCTATGTGGCCAGGGCGAGACGTGAATGGAGTGAGACTTCCGGCAGTGACCCATCCAATAATGTCGACATTACACAGCTGTTCCAGTTGGCCGTCCACAAGGGCGTGCCCCTCCCAGTGGCAGAAATCAGGCGAAATAGTCCATCAATGAGAAATGCTACTCGGGCTAAGTAGAACACATTTTGTACATAATTTTGCACGACATCAGAAAAGGAAAATATGGGATTGGATTAAGGAGCGTGACTAAAATTGTTGTACTTGCAGGTTTAGAAGGCCAAGAGAGATAAGAAAAAAGGAGGCAGCTGCTCCTTCCACTTCTGCTGCTTCTGGGCAAGGTTCGGGTGACGCAGCGCCACAGCAGACTGGCTGCTGTCCATAGCAGGCCAGTCAACGAGGTTGGGATTGCAGTAACAGAGGTATGGGTGGTTACAGACGGGGGTTGTGAGTGGGGTGTGCACTTGCTGCGGGGTGTGGGGTCACTGGGTGATGAGCTGTCCATGCCGAGCCACTTTCTGGAATGTGCCATCCTCCGGTGCCATATCTGTCACAAAGAGCTCCACCAGCGCAGGGGGCGCCACCGTTACCCACTCCCAACGCACTTGACACAAACCCGCTCGTACCCCATTCCATGACAGGGGGCCGTGGAGCTTCAGCGTTCGAGGACTAGCAGGTCCTAGCATTCCGGGGACGGTGGATGGACAAGTTTTCGATGGTGCTGGATATTGGGGCGAGCTATGAGCTCCTTCCGCAACCCCCACTGAGCCATGTGGACTCTCTAGATTGCCTGAGTCACTGCCATTGACTGAACGAACACTGGAATTCGAGTGGCATTCCCGGATGGGACTGAACTTGACTGTGCACATCCGTCGGAGGGAGCATATGTCGTGCTCTCTTCCTTCCCAGTGGCTAAACTGAACTGAAACATTTGAGGGCAGCTCTGAAACCTGGTTCCCATCCTCCCGCGGTGGGTATGCCCTGTTCTTGCTCTGGTCTGAGTGGTTTAGCAACCGCCACCCTTTCAATTCACCAATTGACATATCACATTGTACATGTGATCACAAACATGATTTGGTTTATCAAAAATGCATTCATCCAAATTTAGTCATGAGTGCATCTTGCGTTAGAATTATATATTTGTTATATTTGTCTACCGGCGTTGCCTCGCACGCGTGCCTTGTCCCTGAGCAGCGGAAATGGTATGAATTGTTTACTTTCGCCGAGCCACAAATCGCATTGAATATTGATGAGCGTCATCATACTAGAGATCTAGACCCCATAGTTGTTGAATACTCCGCGTCACAATCGGGAGATCATATTTCAGCACCGACTACAAATTCTTTGGTTTTGGGAACATTACTAAATTTCAAAATTTCCAGGGAAGGGTCGCTCGGAAATGGTAGTTCTGTGTGTGTCTCTGCTAGAGCTGTTGTGGACCCAGGGCCCGACTGATTTGGGGCTCGGCTCCACAGCTCCGCGATTGTTTTTACTGTCTCTACCCCCTCCCCCAGTTGACAGAATCAGTGTGGGCACAGCCTGTAGGTGGATTGAGCCAATCATGAGACAATAGGAGGTGAAGACTGCAGCGGTCTTGGAGCTGTCTATGTCTTGTAGAGCACCTTTTCTTCCCATAAAAAAAGAAAGAAATAGAGGTTTAATTCGGTATCTGCGTTATTATAGTTTTGGGATTTTTTTTTATTTTAAGCATAAATGGTTACTATTTCATTTGTGTTGCTTTAAAATTTGTCAATTAACAGTCAAAATTGGAGCGTTAGCTCGAGGCTTAATTTGTAATCTCGGAACACAGTTAGATATTTGAACTCAGTGAACTCAGCATCACTGGAGTCGGACATCACTCCGTACATCAACCTCAGGGTGCTTTCCCGGAGGTGGACTCAATCTCGCTGATAAGGACAGTTTAGAGTTCTGGCTAGAACCTCACACGCCATCCAATTGGGAACTACAGGACAAAAGTGGTACCATAACTCACAGTTGCGCCCGGCCCCAGTATTTGTGCCCGCCAAGGTTGAGCTTAGAGGTTGACCGCCCGGACGGGCAGGTCAAGAGAGGGAATGTGTAGATGGCATGAATTGGATCAAAGTCAGACACTTTCGAGTCTGAACAAAGACGAGGACGATGCAAATGTTTGACTATATTGACTATTTTGCTGGCTGGCTTGTGCTTTGTGTGGACTATGTTGGCGTTTGAACAAAGGATGCAGGATGACAGAAGTGATGGAGTGAAAGGAGAACGAGTGATGGTGTACTATTCCTGTAATGGAACGGTATGGTATGAAGCAGAGCGAGATGATGGTAAGACGCTGACACAGACACAACAACTACTGCTAAATCTGAAATGTAAACAACCGACACAGGTGAACACTCGGGTGACAATTTTAATTGGACACACCCATGGAATGATGTGGGAATAAAAAAGAAAGAGCCTATTTTTGACACCCAAGTTGCAAAACAAAAGTTCACCTGCCTAAAAGTTAAATGGGACTGGTCCTGGGATTGGAAATCTCCAGGAGTCATGGTGTAATGAAAATGTGTCTTTGCCAGTAGGAATCCCTCTCGCTCGTGCTGATGTTTGGCTGTGGTGTGGAGAGAAAGTGCTGTACGATAGGCTTCCCACCAATGCCTCAGGTAAGTGCGCCCTGGAAACGCTGATCATGCCAGTTAGTGTGACAGCCTTAGATATGGCCAAAACGGAATGGGAAGACGTTAGAAAATGGGGAAGAGTCCCCTTCCTTAACAGGAAGAGAAGGGACATGCACGAATGGTTGAGTGCAGGAGATCCCACGTATATAGATGCAATTGGAGTTCCAAGAGGGGTCCCTGACGAGTATAAATTGGTGGATCAAATTGCGGCAGGATGGGAGAGTATTTTCCTGTTTGTTACGGTAAACAAAAATGTGGACCGGATTAATTATGTTCATTATAATGTCCAACGATTGGCGAACTTCACCACCTCGGCACTCCAGGCAGTGCATGAGCAATTGGCTGCCACATCTCTGATGGCATTCCAAAATAGAATGGGCTTCGATATGGTGTTGGCTGAAAGAGGAGGAGTGTGTAGTATTTTTGGGGATCAGTGTTGTACTCTGATTCCCAACAATACATCTCCTGACGGTCGCCTTACCAAGGCATTGGAGGGTCTGCGCACGTTAAGTGACAAAATGAAGGAGCACTCAGGTGTGGACACCAGTTGGTACTCTGACTGGTTAAACATCTTTGGCAAATATAAAAGCTTGATTGCATCAGTGCTGATTTCTATCGCTGTGTTTGCCGCTATTATGGTGTTATGTGGATGTTGTTGTATTCCATGTATCAGATCATTAACTGTTAAGACAATTGAACGCACGTTGGGGCCACTCCCTACTGGTGGCCAGTACATGATGATCCCTCAGAA
The DNA here is from genome assembly GCF_059441095.1 of Idiotropiscis lumnitzeri. Lineage (NCBI taxonomy): Eukaryota > Metazoa > Chordata > Actinopteri > Syngnathiformes > Syngnathidae > Idiotropiscis > Idiotropiscis lumnitzeri. The sequence goes on along the minus strand of NC_142400.1, from coordinate 22,054,371 downwards.
GGACCCCCAGGAGGGGGGGGGACAGCTGTGGCCCTACGGGAGTCCGGGATGTGAGTATGTGTAGATGGCCTCAGCGACCTGAGGCCATGAGGAGGAAATGAAATTTTCTACGGATTTTCTACTAGAATGACATTTTCTATTGATTTTTAAGTTTTACTAATTTTCTATTGATTTTTAATTTTTACTAATTTTCTATTGAGCTTTACCTCACCTTCTATGGATTTATAGTTGTTACTAATTTTTCGTTGTTTGATTTTTAGCTCGTGTGTAACAATAAAATAATGGGTTCGAGTGATGACCTCAGTTGTCTGAGGTCATGAGAGGGAATAAAGGAGTGGAAGAGTTTAAACCTGGCTAGTTTTATTCGATGTCCTGCATCTTGTGTCACTGTTATTCTGTGGAATGCTGTGTGGGTGGCTGGTGAAGTTGGAAAAAGAAAGTGAAAGAATGTGAGGTTTGGGAGGTTTTAGGTCGGTGCCTGGCGCAGACAGATACCTCGAGGGGGAAGGGATGCACAAGAAACTGGACCCTTCAGCCAAAAGCAGGAGGGGCCACCACTTGAAGAAAGACCAAGAGGAGCAAGCTAAAGTTAACTGCAGCATACACATAGCCAATAGAATCATGCCAGGATGCCTTTGTCTCTGTGTCATTTGCATATTGTGTCTATAAATTAATGCTGAACAGCGAAGACAAAGAGAGCTGTATTGAGAGGGACCCAAACTCAAGTTGTAGATTTGTGTGTTAGGAATAAATCCACTCGTGTGTGAAAATGCCGGCTTCCTGATACCTTTCTATTGCAGAACGAGCGCGCATATTGTTGGATGAGTGAGAGTTGGGTAAAGTCACAAATTGGAGTCAGATTATTAATTTGAGTTTACATTGGTTTAAAATTAAATTCTAACATTGATTTAAAGATAAATTCCAACAGTGTTCATCAATGTGTGTCCTGCGATTGGCTAGCACCCCCCCCCCAAAAAAAGAAAAAAATCAAAACACTTGGGCAAACAAAGATTTATGTGCTAAAAAACATGGGGGCTTCCTCTTAACTTCACTATTAAAATAGTATACCATGAGATCAAAGTGCTCTGAAAAGCAAAAAAAAAAAAAAAAAGGAAGAAAGCACTAGTGCAGGGGTGCTCACACTTTTTCAGCATGCGAGCAACTTATAAAATAAAATGACCAAGGCAAAAGGATCTCCTTACTATAAAAATGCACGAGACGTGGTTCTTTACCGGAGTTAGATACACTGCTTGTGCTCCGAATTCATGTGACATTGCGGTCTTATGTTTTTGTGTTTTGGAGCCTCTGGTTTTCCCTACAGGGCTTGGGCAGCTTTCTCTCTCGCTTCTTGGTCATGCCCGTGCAGCTTCAGGCTCCTGCTTCTGCGCCCCGCTCGTCAGGCTCATCAACACCCAGATAAAAGGCTCAGTGCAGCCAGGAGTCAGGCGCTAGATTATTCCCGATTATGTCGTGGTACTATGGGCCCAGAATTTATCCTGCCTTGTATTCAGCCTGGTTTGTGCTAACCGCTCACTCTGTGTTTTTGATCTTCTCGTGTCCGCCCAAAGCGTCCGTCTAAAGCGTCCTCCCGAAGCGCCCAAGCCCTGCCTCACCGCTTCCTCCATTCTCCGGATTTTGGATTGCCCTCCCAGACTCAACCCTCCATTCCAAGAGACTCCCAACACTTTGCCTCACCTCCATGCACTCTACAATAAATCCTTTCCTACTGCATTCTCTTACTCCACTAACTCTTGGGTCCTCTTTTCACCTCCTTGGTTAAAACTAACCACAACAGACGTATTAAATAGCAGAGGTGAAAATTCCGTGTAGACTGAATGACTTCTGACGGACTGACTGATTGACGATTGCCAATTACAATTAGATTTGTCACGAAAAATGACGTACTGACGAATGATGGACGGGTACCCGGGCCGCTGATGGAGGACTGTCGCGGGTTCCTTTTCGACCTCCTCCAAAACAAATGGCGTAGCCAGAATATGTGCAACAGTGATGTTTATTGTGCAGCCCTTCCAAAGTGCAACACAGTGAAAAGTCCCCCAAAAGTCCAAAAACCCAAAAAGTGACAATATAGTAATTTACAAAAATAAAGGGTGTCTATCTATATATATTTACAAAACCACTGAATGGAGTTCAACCATAACTACCATATCAGCTACTTTACAAAATGCGTCACTGTCTCGCTCTCAAGTACTACCTGCACTGCAGCACCTCTCACTCTATATCTTTCCAAACAACTTACTATATATACCCGATTCGCCCCTCCCCTTGGGCATCAGCTGACATAATTGTCGCGCGAAACAAACATATTTAAGAAACGCGGAAGCTCCCCCGCTGTTTGGTCTTCCTCTATGTCGTGTCTGTTTTCTGCCGCGTCTCGTGACTGGTGAGTGTTCAATTGAACGTGCGTGCGTGCGTGTGTGTCCATGTATGCTTCCATTCACAATAAAACTACCAAGTGTGCACCCTCGGTCGCTCTATTAAAACTGTGACTGACGTGGTATTGAAGTGGTGCCAGGTGGGTGCGTATGTATTACACGGGATGGGATTGAATGCATCAGTATGGGAATGGGCGGTGCATGCGTGTGCGCAATTGCGCTTCCGAGACCTTGCTGTGCTGTGCTGTCCTCATTGACAGACGGAGCTGCTCCGTCACAAGGACGAATGACGGACCAGCAAAATTTAGCAAAATGCTCACCTCTGCTATGTAGTATGTTCTTGACGCCGATTGACTTTGCCGAAGAGGAGTTGACAGTCCTAAAATCGTGGTTTAACTAACGATGACAGAGTGACAGACTGGCGCACGATCCAAAAATAGCGGTGATGACATCATGATGTCACTGATTTTCGGTTTGAAATAATGACGAGTGACGATGACGAACGGGTGTGCCTGGCTGCTTGTGAACGACGAATGATGGACGGGCAAATTTTACTGAGGTGCCCACTTCTGCATTTGTCTGTGTGTTCTCACCACCGTCATTGTAGTTCTAGTGTCAAATGCCTTAAACTAAAAGCAAAATAATCTGTCACACGAGGAGATCCATCTATCCAAAAGGGGAAAATGTAATTTCATCTCCATATTTTCAAAATTTTTCTCATAAATTGAATGTGTCAAGAAAATGTCAATCTTCAAAATTGAATGAAAATTTTAAGACATGCAAATTGAATTCCCACACATATTTGAGAAGACATACCAAGTCTTTGTAGTCCAAACTGTCCAAAGTCTTTACCCTGTATAAAGCCTTGGTAGACAAAGTTGCGGCCCCCAGGCTCAGCTGACACCTGAAAAAGGGGAACAAAGGGAAAACTAAAGAGAGTGTTTTGTTTCAACTGCATGTGTAAAAATCTGATTTCTCTTAGCAGATCAGTCAAAACATCAAACAGGAAGGGCCCTTATTTTTGTACCAAGTGCAAGTTTAGCGCAAAGCTCAGTCTAACTGTGCACATGGGGGGAATTTTCTTTATTTTGGTATTTTGCTAGATTTTTCGCTGGTAGTATTGGGCATAACGGGGCATTTGTGCCTAACACTCCGAAAGTGAATCCAGGCACCCCCAACATTTGACAGAGAGATCTTCGTAATTTATTTTACGGAAAAAAAACGAAAAAAAAGAAAGTGTTGTAACTATAGAGTAAGGTACTTGAGTAAACACTGCAGCTTTCCGCTGCTGCTGCAAGGCCCTCTTCCCCTCCTCAAATTTGTGTTTTGGTGATCACCCTATTGACTGGACCGTGCAAATGGCCTTGATCCTCACATGGCACCCTCCCAGTTAGTACAGCATGTTTAAATGGAAAAACAGCATGTTTCTTTCAAGGTAATAATTCACAAATTCAACAAATAACAAAAAGAAAATTGCTTCTGTGAAAAAAATACCTTTCACGCGCAAAAAATATTCAACAGATATTGCAATGATAACGAGAGTTGTATGTACAGTGTTGTTTTATTTATTTATTTATTTTTTTTATTTACAGGAATGGAAATCCTTTCCTCCGTTTCCAACAAATGTACGTGTGGCAAATGGGACATTTCTCAGTACTGCAATTTCAACTCTCACCGCCTTGGCATGTTATTTTTGTCCTTTTAGAAATCTCTCATTTCATAGTGCATTCTTCTTCTCTTTGTCCTGTGTGAGTTCCTGCATGTGTCTATTTCTCAGTTCAGTCGTAAGCTTGTGCTGGAATGTCCATCCATCCATCAACTGGACCGCTTCTCCTCACTAGGGTCGCGGGGGTGCTGGAGCCTATCCCAGCTATCTTCGGGCAGTAGGCGGAGGACACCCTGAACTGGTTGCCAGCCAATAGCATGGCACACAGAGACGAACAACCATCCGCGCTCACACTCATACCTAGGGGCAATTTAGAGTGTTCAATCGACCTGCCATGCATGTCTTTGGAATGTGGGAGGAAACAGGAGTACCCGGAGGAAACCCACACAGGCACGGGGAGAACATGCAAACTCCACACAGGACGGCCGGGATTGAACCCACGAGCAATGCTGTCTCTCACTGTCAGGCCAACGTGCTAACCCTTTTCCCTATTTGCGCAGCCACAGGCATCGGGTTGTCAAATCAGAATATTCTGATTTACGTTTGAGCTTTGACGCGATGTAGACGCGTTTCACTGAGCTCCCCCATCTTGATAGTGAATTGTGTCAACAAGACATGTTGTTTCCATCTAACCCCTCATGGGTATGTGCAAGTTTCAATGTCGTAAAGACTCAACTGGTTTGTCTTTTCACTTGTTGACTTAATCATGGCACCAAAGGCTAATAACACGAAAGGTGATGAATTGGCATCTGACGCTCGCCCGGCTTTGTTGTGTGAAATAAAGAGTTTGAAGAAATCGGTTGCTACTATCACTACTCTACATACATACATATATATACATATATACATATATATATATAAAAAAAAAATATATATATATACACATATATATATATATATATACACATATATATATATATATACATATATATATACACACATATATATATATATATATATATATATATATATACACATATATACATATACATACACATATACACACACATATATATATACATATATATATATATATATATATATACATATATATATATATATATATATATATATATACATACAGTGAACCCCCGCTACTTCGCGGTTCACCTTTCTCGGGTTCAGTGCTTCGCGGGTCTAAAAAATATTCGGGGGCATTGTAGTTTCGCCGAGCGGCCCGACTGGGCGCTGGAGCAGTTAGACGGCCGGCATGCGCCGAAGAAGAGTGTGGGCGAAGAGGAAGAAGAGCACGTTCCCCCGGGCAAGATCGGGGGCAACGTTTCGCGCGGTTCGGACCGTACCAGAGCACCGGAGGAGGCCGGCCGGCGTACGTGGCAGTTAAGCCGAAGAGGAGCACCTCCCGCCCGGGCACGAGCGGGGCAACATTTCGCTCCGTTCGGGACCGTACGAGAGCTCCGGAGGAGGCCGGCCGGCGTGCGTGACAGTTACGCCGAATAGGAGCACCTTCCCCGGGCACGGGCGGTGTCAAGCGGCCCCTAAGTTTAACCGAATGGAAGCTCCGGAGGAGGAGGGCATGCTCGCGTCATAGTTAAGCCGAATAGGAGCACCTTCCGCCCGGGGCACGAGCGGGGCGAAATATAACCGAGTTCAACCGAACGGAGACACGCTTCGGGGGAGCAGGTCCGGCGTGCGTGACAATTAAGCCGAAGAGGAGCACCTCTTCCGCCCGGGCACGAGCGGAGCGCGAGGCTGTCAGTTATGAATCAATAAATGAATAAATAAATAAATGAAGAATGCCACCTTTCATTTCACTGTCATGATCCGTGCCTGTCATGCCGCGTGTTTTTGTTTTTTTAGCTGTGTGGGCGTTCCTCCAGCGATCGTCTCGCGCCATGCCGTCAGCTGCTGCGAGACGCGCCCACCAGCCCTGCACCGGATTCCCATTCACTCACTGATTACACTCACTATATAATCCACCTACACTGACTACCTGGCGTCGGATTGTTATCCTACTTGCTCATGCTCGCGTACTTCGATCGTTATCTTGTTCAAGTGTTTCTTGTCGCGTTTTTCTTTCATTTCGTTATCAGCTACAGCTCGGCTCGTTTTCTGTTCTCTTTTTCTGTCGATGATTGGTCTCCTCTTATCCTTCCGTGGTAAGCAATCTTCGTTAGTCATTCCTTGCCTTTTGCAAGCGTTATTCATTCTATAGTTATTCCCTTTTCCTGGTGCGAGTGTTCCACCAGCGCTTTACGTTCTTTCCGCCGATAGATTGGTATTATTTATATTATAGCCGATAGACCCTCATAGTCCTAGATTGTAATTGGATACTGACTATATTGTGATTATAATAAATATCTTTGTATCACCACCTTTTTTCCCGTGTCTGCGTTTGGAAAGTCCTGCTCAATCCTCCAGCTCTTTCACAGGGCACACCGGACGGCGTACCAGCAGGTAAAAGTCGAAGTAATTAAATAAATACAAAAAGTAGTAATTGAATAAATACAAAAATAATGGCTGGGGAATAAAAAAAATAATAAGTTTTAATAATAATTTTTTTTTTTTTGTTATAACATGAATTTCACTCTCTCTCTCTCTACCCGTATATATATATATATATATATATATATATATATATATATATATATATATGTATATATGTATATAAATATATATATATTTTTTTTTTTTTTAAGCCTTTTTGAAGCTGCGCCGCTACTTCGCGGATTTTCAGTTTTTGCGGGTGGTCTCGGTCCCCATTAACCGCAATAACCGGGGGTTCACTGTATATATATATATATATATATATATAATATATAAGATATAATGTATATATATATATATATATATATATATACATATGATAATGAATATATAGTTACCCTCTATTTTACTATCCCCATTCTGGGGCCAATTTAGTGTTCAAAACTATTGTTAGCGTATCTTTAGCTTAGCTTTTTAGCTTAGGTTAGCTTATCCCGATTTGTGTGTGATCTTACAAATCCTTCCATTGACCAGGTCTCCACCATAATCCGACTCAGGGAGCTGTGGGCCAGCGGTCGCCTGTGGTACAGCAAAAGTGTCAACCTCGCCTCCTGATGCTTGTACACCCCTTTGGAAGAAAAAAACACCAGATGTCAGAAGGACGATGAAACCGTCATATTTACAAAGTTACACATTCAAAAATGTTAGAATGTCATAAACAGCATATAAAGTCAGTGCCAAGAAAGATGAGTTGTGAGGTAAACATGACCCTTGACATATAAATTCAAATCACTTCATCCACAAGTCCAAATAAAAATTTCCCCGAAGGCATTCCTCAGGGCACATGCCAACAGAATGGCCAAACGTTAAAGCCTTAATGCTGCTGGCCAGAGAGACATTTGCATGCCTCTGTGAACAAGGCAGGAAAAGGCAAGGAAAAATTAGAAAACAGTCGAGGAGAGGAGGAGATGGGTGAACACTTGAACACTTCCATGCAAACTAATACATCTGTCTTTAAAGCCAAAGTAATTTCCACACTCATGCATGAGATCATTTTGTGATTGACTGATTGACAGTGGGCACCCTGAAATAAATCGAAGTGACACGCAGATGTAGTGATAAGAGGAAAGGGGCGGACGGCGGAAACAGATGATTTATAGATGGCTCACCAGAGAGTAGAAACTCCATGCTACTGTCGTTTAAAGTTACATTCACTTTTCCTGTTGTAGTATTAAAGCTTGTGACTGTCATCGTCATTGGCTGCTTCTGTCCCTTGTAATCATAGGAGCCTTTCCACATGAAATCAGGAGCAAAGACGTCCTCAGGCACTGGTGGGAAAGAGATGCATTATTTTTGACAGAAGCAACAAAATAAAATATTAAAAGAATCAAAATACAAATGTTGAACGTATGAAAAAGATGGTACTCATAGTCAACAATGTACAATATACTGTACATCATAAGGACAACAATAAAATACGCAGTTGAGGCAGCATATCAAATTAGTCTTTAGACTATTAATCTCCTTACATTTTTTATTTGATTATCTTGATGTAGCATAAGTCCGTTGGGGAAGAATTTATAACCAGAGGTACACATAACAATTGTGAAGTTTGTTATTTGATGCTTATTCATTTCCTGATCCACCATTGATGAACTGACTTACAGCACATCTTGGCAAAGTATAGTATGCGGGCCACAGGGAATCATTGCACAGCTTCTGGACAGCCCTCGCAGCCTTTATGAATTTAAATTAAGATGTTAAATATGTGCTGCTTTTATTTTGATGTGCAATAATGTCAGCAACAAACGAACAAAAGCAGTTACTTGATTTCAGTGTTGACAACTGAAATAATGTCTCCCTAAGTGTGGGGAATAAAGAGAAGGATTTGATGGGCCCATGATCGACAGGGGCCCAGAAGGGCCCCCAATAAAATTATACCATGACAAAATTATATGACAGTAATAAACATATAATTACCCATATATTTCATTTACAATGCATCGGTGGCAACAGTATTCTTTTACGAAACTTTCTCAACGCGTCTCACTCTCCATTTACGTAAAATGGTACAGTCCGGCCTGCAGACACCAACAGCTTCTCACGTTATCAGACAGTGAGTGTAGGCGGAGACGGCAAGATGCCCGTGAAGTCCGGTAGCCAAAAACGGAAAGTGAAGAAGTTTCGGCAGGAGAAAGAGGCCAAGGGCCGACAATGTGCCACCCAGTTCTTTCATAGACACGGTGGGTAAGTGGTTCATGTGATGGAACGTTCTGCAACATCAGCTTGTTGTCTTTTCCTTACTTTGTTCATGATTTGTGAGCGAGTTCACTCGCCCATGAGCTCATTGTATCAATGCAGGCAAACGTTTAAGTCCTGCTATTTTTTTGTTTATATGTGAGCCTACTTAATTTAACATCTGCTGCTGATTTTATTTATTTATTTAGAATGATCAAAATGTAATTTATTTTACTGTTTGCTTGTTGGTACTTGTCCTATAGATGGTAATGTTCAAATTATACTAAATCATAAAAGGCAATAGGCCATTTTGTTTTTGGTGGTGTTTTCAGAGATTGTATTTTGTTTCTCCACAGACTATAATTGCATCAATTGCAATTGCAATCTTGAGGATTTTATGTCAAATTATTTAAAGAAAGAGATGTTTTTGGGAACTGCGAATTCCTCCAACATTCCATAAACTTGCATGCAGGTTGATTGGACACTCTAAATTACCTCTAGGTATGAGTGTGAGCGCTGTTGGTTATTCGTCTATGTGTGCCCTGTGATTGGCTGGCAACCAATTCAGGGTGTACCCCGCCTGCTCCCCGAAGACAGTTGGGATAGGCGACAGCATCCCCCGCGACCCTAGTGAGGAGAAGCGGTACAGACAATGGATGGATGGATCTTTTTGGGATATAGGGTCTGAATCTTGCAGCATATAATTGAATCTATATGAGTTTCATTACATTTTCAGTGCTTACACTACCAAGTAACTGTCATATTGTTTTAAAAAATATGGGAGTCGTAAAAAATGTCATTAAAATGCACAGTTCTATATAAAACGGTATCAACATTGCGGGGACCCAGTAAGAGTTCATTTCATGGGGCCCAAAATCCCTGGCAGCGCTCCAGCACATAAGCATACTGGCACATACATACAAAGGATTTCTAATAGCTCATTTAGACATGGTTACATTCTAACTGGGACTACACATGAAATGTGATATGTACCAAGGTCCTACGTTAGCAAAATATTTTTTTTCCCTGTAGTCTACTTATATTTTCTATTTTTAATGAATGAATGAATCAGACAATGAATGAATAAATTAAAAATTATAATTTGTATTGCCTATTTTCTGTAAACCATGCATTGCTTTAACTGAGATGTATTAGTGTTTTATGATGAATGTATAAGCAAAAAGCACAATCTTACGTATTTGGCTTGTTGCTCCACATCCGCCTACTCAACACTTACTACCCTTTCGGGCCACAGCGCGCCGTCTACATTGACGATGTGGGACCTCTTTGCGGTTAAAAGCTTAGCATAACGCAACAACCTCCATGCACAATATTGGTTGTGAAGCCTTTATTTTGAGGTTGGCATCTCAGGGTGTTGCATCGTATGAACAACTGTTTTGATGGCCGGCTTGACATTGCTGGTACTTACGGAAATGGCGGCTAGACACAAGCAGCGGCGACAGCTGCCAAAACTGGGTACATCGCCGACACCATGTCTCGTTGCACACCGTCTTTGATGGTCCGTCAAAATATATGAAAGCGGTCTGTGGTGCAAAATATTGGGTACTGGAACGTTGCCCTGAACTGCGCTGAATAGGGTCAAGTGATATGTAGTAAGTGGCAAAGCTACTGTTTTATAGTTGTAATCTGCAATTAAGTTTGCCTTTACAGTATAGTATCAGTATCGTAGCAGCACTTCAGCTCAGCCGAAACAGAGAAGTCATGGCAACACATCTAATTGACTACGTCAGGGGAGGGATGTCACTGGTCACCACACTCCTTAGAGTCATGGTTTCAAATCAAAACCATAAATTTCTCTGAACAGCATACAAGCAAATAATGAAACAAAGAAATAAAATTCACACAAAACATGCATCTCTCGTGCCATTCCTATCACCAAAAGAAATAAAAATAACACAAAAACAGTACAGAGGCATTCTGGGAGATTATCACACCGTGGCATCCTGGGAGATTATCAGACTGAGGCATTCTGGGATCTTATCAGCCTTATCAGGTTAGAAAGATGTGAGTGGTGTGCTTTTTTTTTGCAGTCTGTTGTCTAAACCTGTGATGTTTCTACCTTGCAATAACATGAATGATAAGACAAACTACGGCATTGTAGACAGCTGTCCTTTTGTCCAGCTTTCTTTTGCACCATCACAGAAAAGACATTCACATAATGAATTTGTCGCACTCAATTTGTGGCATAGATCTCTCAGACTTTGGCCAGCAAGGTGTGCTAACATGCACTCTGCAGTGCCCAGAAGGGACAGGCTCCCTAGTCGAGAGAGTTATTCAGTCTATAGAATAGGCGCGTCGCATGATAATGTGCCTTGTTTGTTTTGGGGCAAGTTTGAGACTTTAACGTGCGCCTTATGGTCGCGAAAATACGGTACCGATCGAGGCTCACTCATGAACAGTTACATGTCTGCCTGGGAATAGCACTGACACCGTTCCAAACACGATTTAAGTCACTGTTAGGGCAGTCACATGCACATTTTTGTCATCAAGCTAAGTTAAAAAGGAATAATGGTGTCAAAGCTCTGTTTCAATTTGTTTTTCATAAGGACAGACATTTTTATTGATGTTGAAAAAGCATATTTTTTGACTGGTCACAATTGTGACCGGTGGCTTAATCAGCGGTAATGTGACTTAAAAACGTTAAAAGTGCACAGGCAAAATCTGAAGATTGAATATATCATCAATGAGTTTGAAAATAACGTAATCGTTTGCACATTTTCTACATGTTGGATTAACTTTTATTGTTCGACTGACGGTGGTATTTTTTAAAACACTCAATGTGAAGAGATGCATTGCACTTCTCACAGGCATATGTGGTGCGTTTTATCACAAAAACAACATCTCAGGAACCTTCTATCCATTATCTGTACCACTTCTCCTCACAAGGGTCGCGAGGGACGCTGGAGCCTATTCCAGCTATCTTCGGACAGTAGGCGGGGACACCCTGAACTGGTTGCCAGCCAATGGCAGGGCACACATAGACAAACAACCATTCGCGCTCACACTCATACCTAGGGGCAATTTAGACAATCAACCTGCCATGCATATTTTTGGAATGTGGGAGGAAACTGTCTTACCATACTCTCAGCCACTGACAAACATTCCGGATATGGCAGTACTTTGTAAGACTTGTTTAGCTCAGTGAAGATTGGTCTAACCTTGAAAAAGGGATCTTTGGTGATCTTTGTGTTGTCCACAAAATGTAGTGAGGCCATTATTTCGTCAAATCTATTTCTCCGCATTAGAAATGCTTAGATTAAGTAGATCCGTGTCACCTGACCAGTGCATATGTCTTTGCGGAACAGTGCACCAGCCAGATGTGAAAAGAATCCCATAGAATGTAAGGAGCTTATGCATACCCATATTCAGTTGTTTGGCCTTGGTCTGGGTGGAGTAGAGAATTGACATTTCTATGGTGATCTCACTTAGAGTTGGTGGATACATTCGCAGTAAAATGGTCATTGGATCTGGAAAACTTTGTCAGACCCATTCAGCAGGATTTGGGCTGTACACAGCATATTTTGGAAGACTGGAGGTGGCCGTCTTTTTGATCGTTTGAACTCTCAGTCTTTATTTTTAACCACCTCTGTCTATGGAACTGGGACTTTAGAGTTAACCCTCTGTCTGTGAGTGGACCCTAGAGATTGTTTGAATGGGCTATTCTGGCAACTGAAGGTTCTTTAGCCTTGGCTTGCAGTCTGCTAGTAAACGTTGTTTGAAACATATCTATGCATGTACACTGTCAGGACGTCCTACCTGCTTGCGTCTACGTGTATTTTACTAAAATATATATATTTTTAATTATACCTATATGCATGTAAATAAGACAATCTGAAAGGACATGGTAGTACTTTGCTGACAAATTAGCCTCTGGTAGGAAGTTTTGCATGGGTAAGACATGTTGACAGATCAGGCTGTCAAAACAGCCTCCGGTAGGACGATTCGTACAGATAGGACATTTGGGCAGAACACCGGCAAAAACCCGCACAACAAGCGCGTGCAGGCGTGTCGTAAATTTCGCGTGCTTGATGTTTTTTTCCGGTCTCGCAAGCGTTAGCGCTACGTCATAGGACTGCAATGTTTATTAGGCCAAGATGAGTCTTAATCGCTAATTTAAAAAATTTACGGCGTTAAAAGGGGGTTGGATTATTCCCATTAATAATGCGTTTTTCTGACACCTCTAATATATATATATATACATATATATATATATATATATATATATATATATATATATATATATATGTATACAGTGAAACCCCGCTACTTCGCGGTTCACCTTTCGCGGGTTCAGTGCTTCGCGGGTCTAAAAAAAATATTCAAAAATTATAAACTTTTTTGCCCGGGCATGATCTGGGTTCTCCATTCGCTCCGCTCCGCGGGGGCATTGTAGTTTTGCCGAGCGGCACGACGGGGCGCTGGAGCGGTTAGACGGCCGGCGTGCGCCGAAGAAGAGCGTGGGCGAAGAGGAGAGTGGACAAAGAAGAGCACGTTCCCCCGGGCACGATCGGGGGCGACGTTTCGCGCGGTTCGGACCGTACCAGAGCTCCGGCCGGCGTGCGTGGCAGTTAAGCCGAAGAGGAGCACCTTCTGCCCGGGCACGAGCGGGGTGACATTTCGCTCCGTTCGGGACCGTACGAGAGCTCCGGAGGAGGCCGGCCGGCGTGCGTGACAGTTACACGGGCGATGTCAAGGGGCCCCTAAGTTTAACCGAATGGAAGCTCCAGACGAGGAGGGCATGCTCGCGTCACAGTTAAGCCGAAGAGGAGCACCTTCCGCCCGGGGCACGAGCGGGGCGAAATGAAACCGAGTTCAAACGAACGGAGACACGCTTCGGGGGAGCAGGTCGGGCGTGCGTGACAATTAAGCCGAAGAGGAGCACCTCTTCCGCCCGGGCACGAGCGGAGCGCGAGGCTGTCAGTTATGAATGAATAAATTAAAAAAATAAATAAATGAAGAATGCCACCTTTCATTTCACTGTCATGATCCGTGCCTGTCATGCCGCGTGTGTTTTTGTTTTTTCAGCTGTGTGGGCGTTCCTCCAGCGATCGTCTCGCGCCATGCCGTCAGCTGCTGCGAGACGCGCCCACCAGCCCCGCACCAGATTCCCATTCACTCACTGATTACACTCACTATATAATCCACCTATACTGACTACCTGGCGTCGGATTGTAATCCTACTTGCTCATGCTCCCGTACTTCGATCGTTATCTTGATCAAATGTTTCTTATTGTCGCGTTTTTCTTTCATTTCGTTATCAGCTACAGCTCGGCTCGTTTTCTGTTCTCTTTTTCTGTCGATGATTGGTCTCCTCTTATCCTTCCGTGGTAAGCAATCTTCGTTAGTCATTCCTTGCCTTTTGCAAGCGTTTTTCGTTCTATAGTTATTCCCTTTTCCTGGTGCGAGTGTTCCACCAGCGCTTGACGTTCTTTCCGCCGATAGATTGGTATTATATATATTATAGCCAATAGACCCTCATAATTCTAGATTGTAATTGGATACTGACTATATTGTGATTATAATAAATATCTTTGTATCACCACCTTTTTTCCCGTGTCTGCGTCTGGAGAGTCCTGCTCAATCCTCCAGCTCTGCTGGAGGATCAGAACATTCACAGGGCACACCGGACGGCGTACCAGCAGGTAAAAGTCGAAGTAATTAAATAAATACAAAAAGAAGTAATTGAATAAATACAAAAATAATGGTTGGGGAATAAAAAAATAATTTTTAATAATAATTTGGTTTTTTTGTTATAACATGAATTTCACTCTCTCTCTCTCTCTACCCATATTCTATATGGTGTACTGTATACAGGGGGGTATACTGTATACCTGTATAGTTTTTTTTAAGCATTTTTGAAGGGGCGCCGCTACTTCGCGGATTTTCAGTTTTCGCGGGTGGTCTCGGTCCCCATTAACCGCGATAACCGGGGTTCTCACTATATATATATATATATATCCATCCATTCATTATCCGCCGCTTATCCGGGGTCGGGTCGCAGAGGCAGCAGCTTCAGCAGGGAAGCCCAGACTTCCCCCTCCCCCTCCCCAGCCACATCTTCCAGCTCTGCCGGAGGGATCCCCAGGCGTTCTCAGGCCAGCCAGGAGACATAGTCTCACCAGCGTGTCCTGGGTCGTCTTCGGGGCCTCCTGCCGGTGGGACATGCCCGGAACACCCCACCAAGTCCAGGAGGCATCCTAATCAGATGCCCGAGCCACCTAATCTGGCTCCTCTTAACGTGGAGGAGCAGCGGCTCGACACTGAGTCTCTCCCGGATGGCCGAGCTTCTCACCCTATCTCGAAGGGATAGCCCAGACACCCTGCGGAGGAAACTCATTTCGGCTGCTTGTATCCGAGATCTTTCGGTCACGACCCACAGCTCGTGACCATAGGTGAGGGTAGGAATGTAGATCGACCGGTAAATCGAGAGCTTCACCTTTTGGCTCAGCACGCTCTTCACCATGACAGACCGATACAGCGTCCGCATCACAGCGGACGCTGCACCAATCCACCTGTCGATCTCTCACTCCATTCTCCCCTCACTCATAAACAAGACCCCAAGATACTTAAACTCCTCACTTGGGGGTAGGATCTCCTCCCCGACCTGGAGAGGGCACTCCACCCTTTTCCGACTGACAACCATGGTCTCAGATTTGGAGGTGCTGATCTTCATCCCAACCGCTTTACACTCGGCTGCGAACCGCTCTAGTGAGAGTTGGAGATCACGGCTCGAAGAAGCCAACAGTACCACATCATCTGCAAAAAGAGATGCAATATTAAGGCCACCAAACCGGATCCCCTCATTGCCTCGACTGCGCCTAGAAACTCTGTCCATAAAAGTTATGAACAGAATCGGTGACAAAGGGCAGCCTTGGCGGAGTCCAACCCTCACTGGAAACGAATCCGACTTACTGCAATACTACTATGCGGACCAAACTCTGACATCGGTGGTACAGGGACCGAACTGCCCGTATCAGGAGGCTCGGTACCCCGTACTCCCGAAGCACGCTCCACAGAACTCCCCGAGGGACACATGTACACATGTAGACTGGTTGGGCGAACTCCACCACCCCGGTCTGTCAATCCAGAGGCACTGTCCCCGATGCAATGTTGTAGGGGCGTGTCAACCATGACAGCCCCACAACATCCAGAGCCTTTAGGAACTCCAAGCGGATCTCATCCACCCCCGGGGACTTGCCACAGAGGAGCTTGTTAACTACCTTGGTTACTTCAGCCCCAGAAATAGGTGAGTCTACCACGGAGTCTTCAGGCTCTGCTTCCTCAATGGAAGGTGTGTCGGTAGAATTGAGGAGGTCTTCGAAGTATTCTCCCCACCGACTCACAACGTCCCGAGTCGAGGTCAGCAGAACCACATCTCCACTATAAATAGTGTTAATGGTGCACTGCTTCCCTCTCCTGAGACGTCGCATGGTGGACCAGAATTTCTTTGAAGCCGTCTGGAAGTCGTTTTATTTATATATATATATATATATATATATATATATATATATATATATGTATATGTATTCAATATCCATGTTTGCAAATGGTCTATCACCCCCTCATCGTCCATATCAGATCCGTCACTATCGCAATCGCTGATATGGCATCGTTTTCACTTTGAGGGATAACTGCAATGTTGCATGCTTTGTCAGGACTATCGCCGCCACCAAAAATATCAATAACTTCAATCAAAGTGAATCTACAGAAGATAAAAAAGATTTGACTCAGATACAGCAAGTAATTAGTAGGTAGACCTTTGTATGCACCCAGCTACAACGCACTATCCTCCAGGTCACTTTCGGAACCATGCATATGTTTGCTCATTTTGCAAACACACCAATCACATTTGAACAATTGCATTTTCATATATAATCACCAAACACCCTAAAGATAATGTGTACATAAAACCATTTCCCTATGAATATTAAAACATATTTTACTAACCTTTATTTAGGAGGGTTTGAGGCAGCCATTCTTTTCTCAAAGTGCAACCAGGAAGTAAACAACTTTGGTCATGTGACAATTTATTCCAAACATGCACCACGACATACATTTCATCTCAACACTATTCTGTCAATATTTACTCAAAAAGTTTGAAAGATTACTGTGATATATTGATATATTTGGAGCCCTATAGATTCAATTTTATGGGTATGCATGAGCTCCTTAGTTATATATATATATATATATATATATATATATATACTAGGGCTGGGCGATATGACCTCAAATCAATATCACGATAAATTGAGCAATTTTACCTCAATATCGATAAATGCACAATAAATTCCCCCCATGGACCAAAATTAAAAGAAATGCAAGAAATGCATATTAACTGTATTTTTTTATTGACCAACGGGTATGTACACATTACATTCAATGAAAAATAAAACTACAAAAATCATTTGTATAAACATTTCAAATAGCTTACTTTGCATGACTTGAACAATGTCACAAAGAACAGGAGAAAAGGGATCCCTCTAGCAAAACCTGGCCCGTGTGTTGTACGTGGAGCCATCCTGGGTGGAGGAGTGGATACGAGAGCGCCAAGCCATGAGGAATCGAACCGTGCACCTCTGAATTGAGAGGCGGACGTGCTACGTCATCACTGCGCGACGTCACTTTCGGCGCGACATCTGTTCCTCCGCTTTCAGCCACCGGGCGAGTAAATGCAACTATGGTTTCGTGCACCACCACATGCAACACTTGCACCATTCTCATGGAAAGATTCTCCCTGCTAGAGGGACGTGTCCGCCAGCTAGAGCAGAGTAATGTGGTAAGCGTAAATGTGGCGGACACGACTGTTAGCACGGGTTGTAGCCAACCTGCTAGTCCGGTTAGCATTGGCCGTAAATGGCTTGCTAATCGCGGTGAGCCTGTTAAGAAACATAGCAGTACCCGCAACATCAAGCTTGAAAATCCAGCCACGGTAATGTGTATTCCTGGGGCCAGAACACCCGACATTGAAGCTAATCTTATGGAGCTAGCACGCAAGACACCTAGACACCAGCGCAGTGCAAACAACGCTAGCTATTCAGATATAGTGATACACGTTGGCTCCAATGACACTAGGATGAAGCAATCAGAGATCACAAAGAAAAACATAGCAAGGACTTGTGATCTCGCCAGAAAGATGAGTCGGCATCGAGTAATTGTCTCTGGCCCCTTGCCTGCGAGAGGCAATGATGAGAGGTTTAGTAGATTATTCTCGCTAAATCAGTGGCTGGCTAGTTTTTGTAGTGAGCAGGGACTCCAGTTTATAGATAACCGGCCTTCTTTCTGGGGCCGACCCGACCTGCTGAGGATGGACGGCCTTCACCCTAACTGGGAAGGCGCGATCACTCTTTCTAGAAACATAGATTATTGTTTGAGCCTTCCATGACTATTCATATTAGAGCAGGTTGGGTTGCAGGCAAATAGTGAGCCTGTAAGGAAGAGTATGGAGTCTGAAAGGCTAGAGCTAACTAGCGCTATGCTAGACTTAGACAACACACATCGCTTTTCTTCTAGATTTGAGCGCTACACACCATACGCCGTTACATCACCTACTGATATAATTTCTACTGAGGTGGCAATACATGATGGGTTTAAGCATTCCTCCTCGGTCGGTTTTATCGACGACGAGCCGTTCTCTCACAATAATAGCACTCGAAAGCTGGTAAATAACTATTGGGTCCCGACTGTCGGAAATTCTCGCCGCGTTTATAGTTGCTCGAGGTACAATCCGGGACCGAGGCAAGGCAATCTCCTTAATATTATGACCAGGAGTCCTGTTGCGCGGAATAACTTAGATAGACCTATTTTATTTAAACTCGTTTTTTTAAATATTAGATCGCTTTCATCGAAAGCCTTGTTAGTTAATGACCTTATTAGAGACCATAATCTTAACATGATTGGTCTTTGCGAGACCTGGTTAAAACCGAATCAGTTTTTACAGCTTAATGAGGCTTCGCCTCCAAACTTCGTGAGCTTGCATGTTGCGCGGCCTCAAAAGAAAGGCGGGGGTGGAGCCCTAATTTCCGAATTGAATCTAAAACTTAGTCCTCGTCCTAGCAATTCCTTTAAAACATTTGAAGTTCTCATTATGCGATTCACAGCTGCGCTGCCGTTTTATCTTGCCGTTCTTTACCGTCCGCCTGGCTCTTACTCAGGCTTTTTAGATGAATTTTCTGAATTTGTAGCTGATTTTAGTAACTCATGCGGATGATATACTTATCATGGGCGACTTCAACATTCACATGAACCTCCCGTCGGAACCACTTACCGTGGCGTTTCGGACAATAATTGATATGTTTGGTTTCACGCAAATAATAAATGAAGCAACGCATATAAATGGTAACACGTTAGATTTGGTATTAACCCGAGGCTTAGCATCCTCAAAAATAATTGTATTACCATATACTAGTGCTATATCTGACCATTACTTTATCAAATTTAAAGTCTTGGCTCATTGTCATCGTTCTGACCATAATCAAAGCTATAGCAGCCGCAACATTAGCTCCTCAACCACCGCTGCGCTCTCTGAGTTACTCCCTTTAGCAACTGCTTTGTTTCCTAATTATATTGGTACGATTGATGATCTCACAAACAACTTTAATGTCGCTTTGTTAAATGCGCTTGACTCTGTCGCACCTTTAAAAACTAAAACTCCTCCAAAGAGGCTTACTCTGTGGTTTACAGAGGAAACACGCATACTGAAACAATCTTGTAGGAAGCTTGAGCGCAAATGGCGTGCGACCAAACTTGAGGTCTTCCGTCAGGCATGGTGCAATAGTTTACTAATATACAAAGAAGCGCTTGATCTAGCCAAAACTAATTACTATTCTAGATTAATTGTCTTACATAAAAACAACCCTAAATATTTATTTGATACCGTAGCAATGCTAACGCAACAGCAACCAACCTCGGATAGCTCTTCCTATTCAGCTCACGATTTTATGCAATTCTTTACTCAGAAGATTGAGTGTATTCGTGATGAGATTAAAGACACTGTTCTTAAAATTCCGTCAAATTCCGCGATAAATGGTGTTCATAGGGACATTAGGGCTAATAACTGTCCAATAACTTATGTCAATTTAAAAAAATATCTCTTGCAAGCCTCACAAAATTGGTTAGTGGGGCAAAACCGACAACTTGCGTGCTCGATCCGCTTCCTGGCAAACTAATTAAAGAACTGTTTACGACCCTAGGACCGTCTGTTTTAAATATAATTAATCTATCGCTTACCACGGGTATTGTACCAGCAGCTTTTTGGACCGCCGTTATCCGACCGCTACTTAAGCAACCAAACCTCGACCCAGAGAGTCTCAACAACTATAGGCCGGTTTCTAATCTTCCGTTTATTGCAAAAATTCTTGTCAAAGTCCTAGCGCAACAACTTAATGAACATATGACTGCTAATAATCAATTTGAACCTTTTGAATCGGGTTTTAGAGCCGACCACTCTACTGAGATGGCCCTTGCTAAAGTTACTAATGATCTTCTCATAGCTATAGACGCCGACACCTCATCAATATTACTCTTACTCGATCTTAGCGCCGCTTTTGACACCGTTGATCATAACATATTATTAAAACGCCTTGAAACGTGTGTTGGCATTTCAGGTGCAGCGCTTTCTTGGTTTAATTCGTATCTGTCGGAGAGGACGCAGCGTGTAATTCATGGCAATGCGACTTCTGATCTTTGTAAGATCACATGTGGAGTTCCGCAGGGATCGGTACTTGGACCTCTATTGTTTAGCATCTACATCAGAATCAGAATCAGAAATCCCTTTATTGTCATTGTACTCAAGTGTGCAACGAGATTAGATCCGCTTGGTGATATTATACGGAAATATAACATTAGTTTTCACTGTTATGCTGATGATACGCAAGTATACATGCCGTTGGATATAACGAATCCGCGTGATTGCTATAAATTAGAGGCATGCCTTGCCGAAATTAAACAATGGATGTCTTTCAATTGTTTGCGTCTTAACCTCAGATAAAACCGAGATGCTGATCATTGGACTAGCGCGTCATCTGTACCTTTTCAAAGACACCACTCTGAGTATCGATAAATGTAATATTGCCCAAATAGATTCAACAAAAAATCTCGGTGTTATATTTGACGCAACTATGTCGTTTCAAATGCACATTAAAAATATTACGAGAACTGCGTTTTTTTCATCTGCGTAACGTTGCTAAAATTCGCCTAATTTTATCAACTTGTGACGCAGAAATCTTAATCCATGCGTTTGTTACGTCTCGCCTCGACTATTGTAACGTTTTGCTCTCGGGTCTCCCCATGTCTAGTATTAAAAGTCTGCAGTTAGTTCAAAATGCAGCAGCTAGACTCTTGACTAGGACGAGAAAGTTTGATCATATTATCCCGATACTAGCCAATTTGCATTGGCTTCCGGTCCACTTGAGATGTGATTTTAAAGTTCTGCTACTTACCTATAAAATATTGCACGGCTTAGCACCTTCCTATCTTGTTGACCTTGTGGTACCATATGTTCCGTCCCGAAACCTTCGCTCACAAAATGCTGGTCTTTTAGTGATCCCGCGAGCCAAAAAGAAGTCCGCAGGTTCTAGAGCGTTCCCTATTCGGGCACCAATGCTCTGGAATGCACTACCCTCAGGTATTAGAGGTGCCACCTCAGTAGAAATGTTTAAAACACTATTAAAGACGCATTTATACTCTTGTGCATTTAGTTGAACTATTTGTTGGCCAGTTTCCTGCCGCTTTTTTCTCTTTTCTACCCCCTTTTCCCCCGGCTGGGGGATTAGGTGACGGTGACCCACGAGGAAGTTTAAGGCATTGACCAACTGGGCATGCACCTGTTCCAGTGATGTCGTCTTCCTGCAGCGCGACATTTGATCAATTCATACATATACTTTAGCATCTAATTGAATTGTTTGTTGGCCTGTTTACTGCCGCTTCTTCTCTTTTCTGCCCCCACTTCCCCTGCTTGGGAATTAGATGATGGTGACCTGCTATGAAGATTACGGCACTGTCCAACCGGGGAGGGACCTGCTCTGCCGAAGTCGTCTTCATGCAGCGCCTCTTCTGATTTCCCTCTATTTCAGATCTTTGTTGAACTACTTGTTGGCCTGTTTACTGTTTCTGTCCTTTTTTTTCTGTTCCCAATTCCCCGACTTGGGAATTAGGTGATGGTGATTTACTTGGAAGTGGCTGTTCTGAATTTACACCAACTGACCGGTACAAGATCAAAGGCTCATCCTCGGATATGCTGTCATGGATATTACGGCCTTGGATGAGGACCCACTCCACTGAAGTCATCTTCCTGCAGCATTTCATTCAATTGACTCTCACATTACCTCATCTATTATTGTATAGCATCATTGTATGTGTCAAATGTTGCCCACTTGGCATCCATTGCAGCCTTGTCATCCTGGAAGGGGGATTCCCCATCTGTGGTCCCTTCTCAAGGTTTCTCACTTTTCCCCTAATGGGGTTTTGAGTTTTTCCTTGCCCTCCAGGGGGTTAAGATTGGGGATGTCGATTGTGGTTATGTAAAGCCCTTTGAGACTGTCTGTGATTAAGGGCTATACAAATAAAACTGACTTGACTTGACTTATGCAAATGGCTTGCTCCAAGGTGCTGTAACGCCATGATTTGTGTAAAGGTCTCTTGTAAACAATATAAATAATGCCATGTGCAAAGGAGCTAGTCACCTGTAAACAAAATGCTAAATAAAATGAAAAAAACATGTCAATGCAAGCCAAATAAAAAAGTGTGCATCATCAGGAAAATGTGCCGTCTCGAGTACTCTGGTGCGCGGTCGCCACTTGTCGTCTATGTCATGCATAGTCAGGCTCAAACAGGGATCCATGTTGCGACTTGACCACAAGTCGGATGTAGATGCAAAATACTTGACATATCTAAGCTCCCATCCCGATGTTGTCCGTATTGGGAAGTACGGTTTGCGAAAAATATTTTCGAACCTCGTCGGCTACTATCATGAGATGTTTTAATCCCGTTCGCTCAACTGTAGCGAGTGGAGCTATATCTTTAGCTATGTGCTAGGCTCTCGCATCCACCTCTTAGACGTTCTCTCCTATGGTGTTGCCTCCGTTATGAGCTGTTGTCCCTTGCCGAACCTCGGTTCGCACTTTGAGCTTTTCGAGCAAAGTCAACAGCATGGTTGTGCTTTAGGTGGTGAAAAAGAAAAGGTTGGACGCGCTGTTACGACGCACTTTATAGTCCGTGTTCTTTTGCTCAAACATCATCTTTATGGGACCCAAAACATTTCCAAACGACATATGTCGAATTTCTTTTCGGGACAAGCGCAACAGGAACAACTTCAACCAACGTTACTGTCAGCCGCTTTTTTATTTGAATCGCCTGCTACGATCGCGTCGTCAGTTTTCTTTCTTGTTCAGATGGGTGGAGTCAAGTGACTACACGCGCTGTAGTCATCTTAAAGGGGCATGAACATAGCCGCAGACAGAAAAGACTTTTCTTTTCTATTTTTTTTTAAACACTGAATTTACATGGGCAAAATGGTTATTGTAATTAATTTCGGTAACGGTAAATTTTCGGTTTATCGCGCTAATATAGACTGTCTCATCTCAGAATAAAACACTGTGCTTAAGTTACCATTGGGCCTTGCAAAGTGTGGTGCTTACAACTAAATATACTGAATAAATTTTGAGAATTGTTTCTACGAAAAATTCCTCAAAAGATGACACCATTTAGATCGTACTTAAGAATCGAAGAAAACTATTAGAACAGTCTTTGATTTAAAATACACCTCACTTTCGGTGATTTTACATTAATTACATTACATTAATTAGCACAAAAAATGTAATCGCTTGCAGCACTAATTTTATATATACGCTTAACATAATAAAAAAATGGAAAGTTCAAGCAGATTTATTGATTGGTTGAACACATCAGAGTGGTTTTGTCCTCTGCAGACAAGATTTCACCAACAATGTATCAGGAGCTAAACATGATGAAAAAGGTAGGATAATTAGTGACTCACCATTTATTTTAGGGCTTGGTGTCCCTGGTATTCGTTTGACAGTTTTTTCCTGTGATTTGGATCCAGCTGCAGAAGGACAGAAATATGTCACAAAGATGAAGTGATTCATTAAATCAAGACAGAGGAGGCAGGAAAAGTAAACACACAGCTCCTTTGAAACATTTCTCATTATAGCCAATTTTTAGGTTGGACATGGCCAAAATAATCAGTGAAATTAACACATTTCTATCATGACTTGTGGACTTCTGCATTTGAAAACTCAAAATGTACTCTGTCACATAAAACGATTTTACATGCAGAATATTTTGTCAATCCAATTATAATTCTATTGATTGAAGCTTTCTGGTCAAATTTTTGCACACACACAAAAATTTAATTGGCAGTTCCAGGATCGCTTTCCTTAATGAGACTTTTGCTTCTTTCAATTTAATGCTTTCACACACCACAACAAGTAATGTTACAATCACGAGGTCGAACGCTTCTCTGCAAGAATGGGATAGACACCTCCCACCAATTGAATGACTAGTCAGCAAATGCATGCAATGAAAGATTTTTCATTTTTCAACAGCACATGTCATAACGTAATGAACCTTCAAATGTATTTTTCTTTATTTTCCAAATGCATTTGAGACATGTTTATGATAAAATATCAGTAAACAATCTGGTCACAGGCCAAACCAAAGGGCAAATAATGTGACGCAAATTTTTCCTATCAAATTTCATGTTGTGGTAATTTGACATCATTTAATGAAAACACACTAGTAGCAACAATAAAACAAGCAAACTTTGGTAGACAAGGCCTCAGGAAATCGGATGTTCAAAATAGTTTTGGGGTTGAGGCCAAATCACCATTGTTGCCCTATTTATTTTATCTGTTGAGATGTCAAATTTCCTCAGATTTTAAAACGTTAAATTCTCAGATGATGGGCTGACTTGCTATTGGAATTTATGGTCTTTCCTGAAAGTTTAGGCTCCATATATTTTTCCTAATGTACTAGTTGTAATGGACCTTTGAGACATGAGACAACAATTCATCAAATTTCAGCATGCCAACATTGAAATTGCTGCAACTTTTTTGTCTTCTGCCGTATTATTGATAGGGTTGGGCGATAATTCAATATCACTATGAAGCCCTGTAGACAACTGATCGATATTAATAGAAAATGCCTTTGATAAACTGTTCGATAGAAAAAGATCAGAAAATAAACCTGGACTGCGGCATTGTGCGTGTTGTAGGCAGCAAAGAAGGACACGAAGAAGCAGTTAAACCAACGAGGGAGAAGCATACACACCAGAATCAGAATCTGAATCAGAATGCCCTTTTGTCATTGTACTCAGTGTGCAACGAGATTAGAACGCTCCCCACTCCAGTGCAATACAACAACAATTTAATTAAATATCTAAATTAGATTAATTAAAGATTAAATAAGTAAATAGTAAATATGAATATGAAATTGGATAAATGAAAACACATTGTTACAGTTCTACAAGGTATGGGTAGTTGCGTGTGAGAGTTCAGCATGGAGATGGCTCTCGGCAATCACACCTAGGGCCAATTTATCCATTAACCTACTTTGCAACCTTTGCAATGTGGGAGAAAACCGGAGTATCCGGAGAAAACCTACGCAGGCACGGGGAGAATATGCAAACTCTGCACAAGAAGGCTGGAGCCGCAATCGAACCCTGCAACCGTGAGTAAGAAGTGTTAACCAGTCTTCCACCGTGCCTCCCCCAGAATAATCAATTTTAATAAAAATAACTCAAAATACTTATTCAATACAGTCGCAATGCTCAGGCAACAGCAGCCGACCTCCAATTGTTCCTCACATTGAGCTCAGAATTAGATGCAATTCTTTCAACTCAGAAGATTCAGCTCATTATGGACAAGAGATTAAGGACACGTTACCAAAACCCACTCAAATCCCACGATTTCTGACATTAATAGGAGCATTAATGCTGATAATTGTCTGACAACCCTCTCTCGTTCAAAAAAAAAAGTATCTCTTGAAAGCCATACAAAACTGGTTAGTCCGGCCAAACAGACAACTTGTGTGCTCAACCAGCTTCCTGGCAATCTCATAAAAGAACTGTTTACGATCTTAGGACTCTCCATCCGAAATATTACTAATTTATCCTACTCCTTGGGCACTGCACCAGCAGTTTTTAAGACCAATGTCAGTTGACCCCTAATTAGGTGACCAAACCTCGACTCGCAGAATCTCAGTGATTATAGGCTGGCTTCACATGTCCGTTTATTGCAAACATTCTTGAAAACTCATGGTGCAACAGCTTAATGGTCACATGGCCGCTAACAATCGATTTGAGACGCTTCAAACAGGATTTAGAAGCGACCACTCTTCTGAGATAGCGCTTGCTAATGTGACTAATCATCTCCTAGTTATGGACTACGACACCTCATAAATACTACTATTACATGATCTTAGTGCGGATTATGACACCATTGATCATAACACAGTATTAGAATGCCTTGAAAAGTGTGTTGGTATTCCAGGCTCATACTTTATTGATTTAGTTCCTACCTCTAAGAGAGAACATACCTTGCAATCTTGAATTTCACGACCATAAGGCACACCATATTAAAAGGTGTTGCCTGAATTACAGATGCTATTTCTGCATTAAACCCATTCATAAAGCTCATGGTATTACTGGATGCAGGCATAGTAAAATATACGCCAGTTTATAACATGTGGGCGCATTCATTCACGCTAAAACAATACAATACAATTTTATTTATATAACGCATTTCACAACAGCTGGAGTTGTAACAAAGCACTTTCCATATGGTGTAATATAAATTAGTGGGAAATTAGCACAAAAAGACATTCGATAAAAGCTGTAAAATGACTTGCGTGCCAAAAGTTTTTGTTCCTATAAAAAAATGCTGTTGTATTGTAATGTATTGTATTATTTCAGTGTCTGCCAGTGTGTACCCTAGCATGCATGCTCGCATTGTTTTCAAAAAGGGAAAACTGAGTCCCCTCACTTTCGTCAGCGACAGCGCCCTCTTTCACATCTTCAGTCACGTCCGCCTTCCCTCTCGAGCAGTGTGTCGACAGGTAATTCTCCCATTGAGTAAATTGGATTATGTGCTGTATTTGTGTTTTGTGATCTATATCTTTGCTGCTGTAACACCTCAAATTTCCCCATTGTGGGACTAATAAAGGATATCTTATCTTATCTTATGTATTAATATGCGTCCTGTTCACTTAAGAGAAAATTTAAGACACTTGCCCGAGATCAACATTGGCACTTATAAAATAGGTTTATATGTAAAAATGACATCTGTACTAAACTGCTAAAAGAGATTTACGACAAATTGGCATTCCCCCTTTTGGAGTTCAGCTTGTTATATTTTCCATTGTCAGCTGTCTACGTCATAGCAGGGAGCCAAGCATTGTAATATTGATTGGTTTGTCAGTTCTGCTGTCCAAAACGGCGACCGATCGCTACCAAAAATTCTAATGCACATAACTACTCTTGTGCTCTTCAACCTGTGAAAGTATAAAAGCGTTCCACACAATAGTTTGGATTTATTGACATTAAACGTGAACTCATGTGATCACCTCCAGAAAGTAAAAAATACCGTGCTGATCTCTTCTCCACTTACACAGGCTCAAGTGTACAAGATCATGAATGTGCACAAGAACCACGACTGGTTGAATTTCGGACATTTAGCTACGTTAAAGTTGTGTCGACTCTCAGGAGGCAGACAGTGGCTGGCAGCAGGCAGCCAGCAGGCGGGCTAGGAACTTTATCAACCTCCCCATGCCCACGCATGACTGTCGTGAGGATATGACCGACAACATACTTCGTAGTCAGAAGAATCGTGATATAAAATCTCCGACTTAGAACAAAATAGATGGTGTGTTGTAGTTATGTTGTCTACTGTCGAAAAACTGGGGCCAATCCTCATCCAAATAAATGTGCCCGTCTTTTGATTTCCACTTAAGTCTCTGGAAATATCCCGACTGGTGCTATTCTGCTCCGCACGTCCTCCCCGTGATCAGCATAGAAGCAGTGTGCGAGTGTGAGTCCCCTCCCAACATCATGTATGTAGCTCTGCCGGTGCATCTGATTACTTTCAGATTTCCTCATTCTCTTATAAATCAGCCATATCCTTTTGATATGTTGAAATTACCATTGGTACGGATGTCCACAATAATTTGGGGGTCAATTGAGCACCGTTTTTGGATGCCATAAAGCAATAAAAGTAAAATGATTTCCAACGGAGAGTTTGTAATCAGTCCCGTTCATGACTCGTATGAAACATGGAGAGAGCGGAGGTCAGCGTGACGATATTCTTCATTAGAAGTAGCCGTTTTTGAAGATGTCACTTATTCCCTAATTTCTCCAAAATGAATGGATAAATGAGAAAATGACGAATTTCATTTTCGTGATCAAAAAATATATAATCTGAGCTTGTTAATAAAAAATGGGCCATCACGGCTGAATGATTCCTTTAAGTACGCTTTATGGTCGTGAAAATAAGTTAGATTTTAAAAATGAAAAATTTGCAATATTGACTGTTATGAAATAGTGTCAAATGGTTTTCAGCCTGAGAAAGGGAGCTCATTTAACCTTTATGTTGACCAGTTTCTTTGACTCTTTTATAGTCGTGTTGACTTATTGAAGATTAAGTATTATGTAAAATAAAATTACTTAAATTTAGCCTTTTTGTTCAAGTCCCTACTATCGACTAATATGAAATATTTCGACGGTGTAATGGTTTAATTGTCAAGTTATGTTGAGTTTAGTACCCTCGAGTGGTGAAATGTGTAATGTGCATCAGGTCGAGTTTAGATGACGTCACTGTTTAATGCCGAAAATAACACATACCCAATGTCGTCTTGTCCCACATAAGGCTGTAAGATCTTGATTCTTGATAAAATACCTTATTTCTCCAATCTGCCACATTAACAGGCTAGTTTGCATGTGTTTGTGAAAGCAGATGTTGTTAAATCCATGTTTAAAACGAGTCATTTCTGACGTTAGCATTTGTTAGCATTGTATGCTAGCCGACTTTACTTTGCTAATTAGGCTAATTGTGTTAGCTTACCTAAATTGTATTTTCTGTCCTTATTCAGAATGTATGTTCAATAAGGTAATATTCTTGCTCTTAACAACGTAAATACACACGTTTGCAAGTGTAGCCAGAAAACAATGTTAGACATTTGATACGCTGTATTAATACATTGTATTTTGTTTATTGCAGTTTTACAAAACAAATATTTATCAAGAAATGAGTAAATGGACTCTGAAGGCCATACAAACGTCTCGTCTGTTAGCTGTCTGTCGAGCTGGATAGAGCAGTCATACAGTCATCTAGCTAGGACAGAATAGACGGTGATATTTGCAGGCCTAATGATTTTCTTTTTTTAATATTCTGTAAAGCGCTTTGTTACAGCTGCAACGTTTGTGAAAGCACCATCCATCCATTCATTATCTGAGTCGCTTTGCTGGAGCCTATCCCAGCTGTCATTGGGGAGTAGGCGTGGCACATCCTGAAATGGTTGCCAGCCAATCACAGGGCACACGTAGACGAACAACCATCCCCGCTCACACGCATACCGAGGGGAAATTTAGAGTGACCAATCAACCTGCCATGCACGTTTTTGTAATGTGGGAGGAAACCGGAGTACCCGGAGCCGGAATTTAACCCACGACCTCTAGGTGTGGGCGTGGGTGTGTGTGAGTATATATATGTATATATATATATATATGTATATATATATATATATATGTATATATATATATATATATAAATATATATATATATATGTATATATATATATATATATGTATATATATATATATATAAATATATATATATATATATCCCTGTCCTCCGCATCCTCTGCTCTCACCCAAACTACTTCCATGTCCTCTTTAACTACATCCATAAATCTCCTCTTTGGTCGCCCTCGAGACCTCTTGCCTGGCACTTGGAAACTCAGCATCCTTCTGCCAATATACTCACTATGTCTTCTCTGGACATGTCCAAACCATCTCAGTTTGGCCTCTCTGACTTTATCTCCAAAGCCCCTAACATGTGCTGTCCCTCTGATGTACTCATTCCTGATCCTATCCATCTTGGTCACTCCCAAAGAGAACCTCAGCATCTTCATCTCTGTCACGTCCAGCTCTGCCTCCTGTTATTTCTTCAGTGGCACTGTCTCCAGACCAGACAACATCACTGGTCTCACCACAGTTCTATAAATCTTTCCTTTCATTTTAGCTGAAACTCTTCTATCGCAAATCACACCTGATACTTTTCTCCACCCGTTCCAGCCAGCCTGCACATGCTTCTTCACTTTTTTTCCCATACTCTCCATTGCTCTGGACTGTAGACCCTAGATCAGGGGTCTTCAATCCTGTTCCTCGAGGGCCGGTGTCTTGCCCGTTTTTCACCTCTCCCTGGTGCAACACACCTGAGCAATCGTTATCTAGCTTCTGCAGACCTTGCTGATTATCTGATCATTTGAATCAGCTGTGTTGCAGCAGGGAGAGATGGAAAACCGTCAGGACACCAGCCCTCGAGGAACAGGATTGAGGACCCCTGCCCTAGATACTTAAACTCCGCCACCTTCTTGGTCTCTTCTCCCTGGAAGCTCATTCTTCCTCTTGGGTCCCTCTCATTTACACACAGATACTCCTTTTCTCTGTACTTCTCTATCAGCGTCCTCAAGGCAAATATTGCATCTGTTGTACTCTTTTCTGGCATAAAGCCATACTGCTGCTCACAGATGTTCACCTCTGCCCTCAGTCTAGATTCCACCACTCTTTCTCACAACTTCATTGTGTGGCTCATCAACTTTATTCCTCTGTACTTGCCACAGCTCTGCACATCTCCCTTGTTCTTAAAAATGGACACCAGCACACTTCTCCTCCATTCCTCGGGCATCTTCTCACTGTCTAAGATCCTGTTGAATAACCCAGGCAAATATTCTACAGCTATCTCTCCAAGACACTTCCATACCTCCACGGGTACATCATCAGGGCCGAGTGCCTTTCCGCTCTTCATCCTCTTCAATGCTCTTCTCACTTCATCCTTACTGATCTTTGCTACTTCCTGGTCCACAGCAGTCGCCTCTTCTTCTCATTGTTCTCTCTCATTTTCCTCATTCATCAACTCTTCAAAGTACTCTTTCCATCTTCCAATCACACTACTGGCATCTTTTAACTCACTTCCATCCCTATTCTTTCTTACCCTAACCTGCTGCACGTCCTTCCCATCTCTGTCTCTCTGTCTTGCCAACCTGTATAGATCGGTCTCTCCTTCCTTACTGTCCAACCTCGCATACAAGTCATCGTAAGCCCCTTTTTTGGCCTTATTTATCAAAATATCTCACTCTATATATATCTCTCTATATATATATCTCTCTCTATATATATATCTCTATCTCTCTCTCTCTCTCTATATATATATATATATATATATATAAATAAAACATGTACAAAAATAAATTAAGATAAGAAAAGAAGAATATTATTTTCAACAAAATAAACTCAATAAGTTCTTAGCGAGCCAATCATGAGCTTAACCGTTTTGTCCTCACAAGGGTCTGAAGCGTGCTGCAGCCTATCCCAGCCATCTCTGGGCAGTATGCTGGCTACTCCCTGAACTGGTTGCCAGTCAATCGGAAGGCACACAAAGACAAACAACCATCTGGGTTTACAATCATACCTCGGGACAATTTAGAGAAGGGGTGGGCAAACTTTTTGATTGGCGGGCCACAATGAGTTCTAAAATTTGACAGAGGAGCCGGACCATGAGCAGATGGATGGAGTGTTTTGCTAACCTCACCTCATCAGAGAAAAAAGATAAATTTAATTTTAAATGAAAGTGGACAAACTCATTACAACAATATATATGTCTTTGAAAACCCACAGTATTTAGAAAATAAAACATTAACAAGGTTTATTCATTTAAAGTTCGGCGGGCCGGATTAAAACGTCCTGGTCTGGATTTTGCCCACGCCCGATTTAGAGTGTTAAATCACCCTAACATGCATGCCTTTGGAATGTGGGAGGAAACTGGAGTACCCAGAGAAAATACACGCAGGCATGGGGAGAACATGCAAACTCCAAACAGGAATCCTGGTGCCCGCAGCGAACCAGTCAACGGTGTGCAATTTATCAAGATGAATAACTAGTGTGTGGCGAGGTACATTTAAGTTTGCATCTGACTGGTCAAATTCAAAATTCATAAAATCATACAATTATATCAGAAAAAATATTGCATGTCTTTGATATTTGCATATTGCATATGCCATTATTCCCATCTATCTGTATTCTTTTGATATATTGTCCAGCCCTAATTGTATTGGATTTTATTGTATATGTACACATATATGTGTAAGATAAGATGATCACATTAACCTCAAGTAACTTTATGTAATCAGTTTGCGTATTTCTAATCATGTTTTTATACACTACTTGTATTAATAATTGCACACACACACACACCAACATTTTTGCTCTAGAGTTAAGTTTCTGTTTCCTTAAGTTTCGTTTTGTCTAATCTAACCTCCGTTGTGAGTTAAGTTTCTGTTTCCTTAAGTTTTGTTATGAGTCTGCTTCAAGCTCTAATAAAAGCGGAGGCGGCAGGGCGAGAAGACAGGGAGTCCTACGGAGCTGCTAGCAGATCAACTGCTCGCTCTCTGTCCCTCCCTCCTTGCGGGCCGGTAAAAATGAACAATCTTGCCTGGTTCCTTCTGGCCTTCAGCCACCTTCAGAAAGAAAGCTCTCCCAAATGGCGTCAGGGCATTTAAACCTGACATTTATCTGGTGCCCGAAATCCGGGAATCACATCTGGACGTCGCGACCGCCGCGGGACCTCGGACACCGCAGAAACTGGCGCCAGCGCTTCCACGTTGAGGAAGCGGGTCTCCAAACTCCTGCTTCGGCTGCCCGCCCGGAGACGATTCCCTATCGCACCAGGCTGACCTAGGGGCAACCAGGTATTGTGTTTCAAATTATTTCGTATCACCATTTTAAAATGTTAAACGATTAAAGATTTGGTAGGGGAAGTGAAAGTGAGTGAGATCAGGCGCGTGCCCCAGCCGTTGACCAGTACGGTGTGATAGACTGGATCGTGCTATCCAAGGAGTTATATAAATAGAATTAGGCCATAACTCGTTCAGAACCAGGGTTTCTCAGTGCGGATACCACTGTAGTGTAAAATAAATGTTCTGCGGTACGTCTAAAACCGGATCGTGTTGTTCAAGGAGTTATAAATGGAATTAGGTCGGAACTCGTTGAGAAACAGAGTTTCTCGGTGCGGATAACACGGTAGTGCAAAATAAACGTCCTGCGGTAAGTCTAAAACCGGATCGCGTTATTCAAGGAGTTATAAATGGTATTAGGTAGTAACTCGTTTAGAAACAAGGTTTCTCGGTACGGATAACGCGGTAGTGTAAAAGAACGTCCTGCGGTACGTCTAAACCGGATCGTATTATTTAGGGAGTTCTAAAAGAAATCAGGTCGTAACTCGTTTAAACCGATAACACGGTAGTGTAAATTAAACGTTTCTCGGTACGTCGAAAACCTCGAGGAAGTCTACTCACATTTCCACATTAAATTTAGGAAATAATAAAATAAGGCGTTATTTTCTGTGGTTTTTATTATTTTTATTTGCATTGTGAATTTCTTTGGTCAACAAACTGCTCGTTTGACTGAGAAGTGAACTGTGTGTGTGTGTATGTATGTGCGGACGGTGCGCTGCGCAGCTGCGATTGTGTGAGCAGTGTGTGAGAGAGAGAGAAAAAAAAAAAGAAAAAGTTAGTGGTTGAGTGTGAGTGTGAAAGATTGAGGGTGTGTGAGTAAAAATAACGGACTTCAGACAACAACGGAAAATGGGTCAAAACGTGGCCAAAGTGTTGAAAGCAAATCCAGACGTGAGGTTTATGAACGGGTATGACCCGGATTGTTGCCAATTTCTGGAGAAGTGGGTGAAGAAATATGACTTTAAGCCACGTCTGAAGGATCCGGCGAGTTTCGAAGCAGTGAGAAGAGCATTGGCGGAAAAAAGAAAGCTGAAGATAAGAAAGGGGAAAAACACAACATCAGTGGACGTGCAATGTACATTTAAATTTTGTGTGTGAATGTTTGTGCAAACCGTATGTAAAGTGAGTGAATGGTGTGATTGGGGATTACAAATACCACTTGGTATTTTATCCCATGTAATACAGTAGGGTTATAAACAGCAGACTGGTGTGGATGCAGAGGCAAGAATTCTCCACCTGAATAGGTGAAGTAAGAATTACCACAACAGGAAATTTGAGTTGCTGTCCTACTAATAAGTAACCAGTTTTTAGAACACCCTAGGTGTTGACAAACTGGACCAAATTTTCTAAAAAGGGGTTTATTAGGTAGTAAAATAAAACCCAGAAATATGCTGCAGTGTAAGGATTGGACGGACGTATGTGGAAAAACAGGATCTTATTAAAATGAAATAAAGATTTGGGTTAGATGGAAAATTAAATAAATTTAATATAAATTCGGAGGTTAGTTAAAAACACACAAAAGTACTATATAGTATCGCCAGAATTAATAATCATAGACAAGACAAAGAAAAACTCTAAAAAGATAGAGATCTAAAATACAGACACATCGGTGCGTTGCTTTGCACTTGTGGCAGAGGGTGCACTGTCCCTACAGGGCTGCGCATAGATAAATTTAGGAGAGATATTAGTTGAATTGAAGGACTTATTATTGGCCAGAATCAGAATCAGAAATCCCTTTATTGTCATTGTACTCAAGTGTGCAACGAGATAAGAGAGCTCCCCTCTCCAGTGCAATACAACAATAATTCAGATAAATATATAAATTAGATAAACAAGAGAATAGTTAGTGCAATGGAAATAATACTGGATAGGATATATAAAACACATCACGTTACTGTTCTGCAAGGTAAGGGTGGTCGTGTGTGTATGTGAGAGTTTAGAATGGACATGGCTCTTGGAAAGAAACTGTTTCTCAGTCTATTCGTCCTTGATTTGATGCACCTGTAGCGCCTGCCAGAGGGCATCAGGTCGAACAGGTGTGAGTTTGGGTGGGTATTGTCTTTGATGATATTCAGAGCCCTGCTGAGGCACCGGGCGGTGTGGATGTCCGACAGTGAGGGTAGAGGGCAGCCAATAATCCTTTGCGCCGTTTTGACCGTCCTCTGGAGCCTCAGTGCAGCCGCCGTACCACGTGGAGACACAGTACGTCAGCAGGCTCTCGATGGACGAGTGGTAGAAGGCCAGCAGCAGCTTTCTGTCCAGGTTCAATTTCCTGAGGACTCTTAGAAAGTGGAGACGCTGGTGGACCTTCTTTACCACTGCTGTGGTGTTGTGTGTCCAAGAAAGGTCATCGGAGATCTGCACTCCCAGGAACTTGAACGTGTGGACCCTCTCTACACACACGCCGTCGATGCAGAGGGGGGACGGCACCGTCTTGTTCCTCCTGAAGTCGATAAGGATCTCCTTTGTTTTTGCAATGTTGAGTTGCAGTCTGTTGTCCTCGCACCAAGCCGTCAGTCTCTGGACCTCCTCTCTGTAGGCTGTCTCGTCACCTTCCGAAATCAGACCGACCACTGTCGTGTCGTCAGCAAACTTGACAATGGTGTTGTTACCGTGGGCCGGGCTGCAGTCGTAGGTGTAGAGGGCGTATAGGAGAGGGCTCATCACGCATCCTTGGGGGGAACCGGTGCTCAGCGTATGGGTGGAGGACGTGTAGGGGCCGAGCAACACAGTCTGGGGTCTGTTGGTCAGAAAGTCCTTAATCCAGATGCGTGTGAGGGCAGGGAGGCAGAGAATGTCCAGTTAGGCAACGAGGATGTCCGGGATGATTGTGTTGAATGCCGAGCTGTAGTCCACAAAGAGCATCCTGGCATAGCTCTGCTGTCGTTCCAGGTGGCCCAGCACAACATGCAGAGCAGTGTTGATGACGTCCTCAGTGGATCTGTTAGCCCGGTATGCAAACTGGTAGGGGTCCAGAGTGGGAGGAAGGCATACCCTGATGTGCTGGAGAACCAGCCTCTCGAAGCACTTCATGATGACTGGCGTGAGAGCAACAGGACGGTAGTCATTCAGGAGGACTGCGGGTGACTTTTTGGGGACAGGAATAATGGTGGAGGTTTTCAAGCAGGAGGGGATGACTGCTTGAGCCAGGGAGCGGTTGAAGACCCTGCAGAAAACATGTGACAGTTGGTGGGCACATGCTCTGAGGACCTTGCCTCGTATTCCGTCGGGTCCAGTAGCTTTCCTGGGGTTAATAGCCAGGAGCGCGCGCCTCACATCGTGTTCCTCTACGGTGAGTGGGGGGGGGGGGTTGAGGCATGAAGCGCGGGGGTGTGACGGTTGGGGCGAGTCAAAGCGAGCGAAGAAGCAGTTAAGCTCCTCTGCCAGCGATGCACTCGGGTCTACAGAGGTCGTGCTGCTGCCTCGGAAGTTGGTGATGCTCCGTAGACCCTGCCACACCTCCCGTGGTCTGTTGCTGGCAAGGTGGGACTCCAGCCTCCTCTTGTAGTTTGCCTTGGCTAGCTTGATGCCTTTGCTCAGGTCAGCACGAGCCACCCTGTACTGGGCTTTGTCGCCTGACCTGAAGGCAGCGTCACGGGCCTTGAGGAGAGAGCGGACCTGGCTGGACATCCAGGGCTTCGCATTTGGGAAGGTCCGTATGGCCTTGTTTAGGGACACAGTTTCCATGCAGAACTTGATGTCGTCCAGTACACAATGCGTGTAAACATCAAGGTCCTGAGGATCAAAGAGATCCCAGTTGGTGCCTTGAAAGCAGTCCTGTAATTCACTCCAAAGTGAAAGATTGATTGTGTTGTTGTTATTTATAACATGTTTTTATTGTTTGTAGCTGTCCAGTGTAGAGAACTGTGTGTGTCGTTTTGTGGGCCCGTGTATATGTTTGTGCGTCTGTCTGTGTGTCAAAATGTCAGAAAGAGTGATAAAAGTGGTTGGAATTGTGCTAAAACGATTGATGAAGTAGAGATAAAATGGAATCAATGATTAGTGACCAATAAAAGGCTACTTATGAGTGATGAGATCTTATTGAGGAAAATAATTCCAAAATTTACAAACGAAATTAATAAAGGGGAAGATTTTAGGAAATACAGTTATAAGTTACAAATGAACATGAACGTGAACGAGAACGGGATGAACGAGCAATCGGGGCACACGCGTATAGAGGGTGTAGCGGGAGCAATGCACCGACGCCAAGCAGTCGGCACGGGGTGTTTAAATGGTCCGGTAATTAACAGGACAAATGAGAGTCAGCTGGGAGGCTAACGCGGAACCGGTGTGTGCGTCTCATCAGCCGGGCGAGACAGGGCGGGAACGAGCGCTGGCGGAAAACGCCCCCACTCAGCTGAGAAAACAACAACACAAAAGCATGGCATGGGACGTGACAATAATACTAATCAACAACCCTGACATGACCGACACGGGTCATGACAGTTTTATTGTTTGATTGTTTAACACGAATGTCTCTCTCTACACCCATTTTCTATATGGTATGGTACAATTTTATTCATGTACAGGTATTACTGTAATCATAAACCCCCAGAAATAGAAATTATAAATGTTAATTTGTTGCGCAAAACGACGGACTAATTATGTTAGCTAATTGTAGTGTTTGCTTGTTTTTGAAAGCTGATAACGATAATTGGTTGTTTGTAAGTAAATTGTTCGGTAGAACAGTGTTCTAGACCCTCAATTGTTATTGTAAACAGACATATTTTACAGGTTTTTTTTTGTTATAACATGAATGTCACTCTCTCTCTCTCTACCTATATATATATATATATATATATATATATATATATATTTATTTTTTTTAAGCATTTTTGAAGGTGCGGCGCTACTTCGCGGATTTTCAGTTTTCGCGGGTGGTCTCGGTCCCCATTAACCGCGATAACCGGGGTATTACTGTATTAGCACTACCAATTTGACATTTAACTGCTAAATTGAGTCATGGGAATTCCCATGTCTCAACAGGGGGGATGATGATTGATATCCATAGTACAGGACATTTGCTGTACCACTAGCACTACAAACCTTTTTCAAAGAATTTTTGTAGGTCGTGTCTAGTGTGTAGTAAACATAATGTTCAAGGGAACATGAGACCAAAAAGGAGATTTGTACCGACAAAGCATCTTAACACACTACCAAATTAGCCATTTGAGCAAACAGTGAGTGCAAAAAATGGTTTCATGGACCTGTGTTGCTGCAGAAAAACAGCAAAGTGATCCCACTTGCATGCTAGTCACAGCAATTGGATCCTATGGCGAGAGCCACGTCAGAGTGTGATCAAGCAGTCTTCACCGCTGCTTTAAAAAATCAAAAATGACATTCTTGTCCACCATTTACATTTACATTGCACGGCGACCCAATTGTCACTGGGACATATTACACTGACAAGGTGCGGTGCACTCAGCCCAGCGTAATTTTTTCCCAGACCAGTAGAAGGCACGCCACACGACTATGGAAGCCGCGTCCAAATTACCACCAAACCGCGACCTGACCTTATGGACACTTTTCTCCCGACTGGAGAGACATTTTTTATAGGATTGCAAATTGAAATTTTGTTTCAAGGGATATTAAAATCTGTAAGTTCAGTACCAGCAGCAAAATGTTCTGCATTGATTCAGGCTTGTGAGACACAAAACCAGGTGCACATTCCAGACTGATAAGTGCTTGAGAACCAAGGTCACAGACGGAAATCACACTGACTTTTATGTGACGGGAGTACTAGCAGTGTGAGACCAACAGATAACTTGTAAGAGAGAAATTGTTAGAGTAAGCAGGAAGAGCGTAGGCGGGTGTGAGAAAGTCAAAGTTTGAGGTTTCCCATCTTGTATGAGCTGTATGGTTACAATGTGGACTGACAGTCAAGATACATGTTCATGTGTTCTGTCGACATTGGGCAAACAGGGGCTTTAAAACCACAACAGGAAAAAGTTGTGTATAAAACACGTCTAAATAGTTATTTGTAAATGCAAAATTCACTTAACAGAAAATGACTCAATTACAATTGGAAACTGCCTTGCTGACAATGCAGCGAAGGCAGCAGCCCAAGGCATGACCTCTAGGTCGACACAGCACTACAAAAAGGGGAATTGAACACACACATACACACACACGGCAAATCAACTTGACAATTTGATCTCACGCAGGAAAAATGCACCACTAATTGAACACACACATTGGGACAACAAAGGTGCAAACATTGCTGAGGACAAGATCAGCAAATTGGCAGATGGCAAATCCTGGCTGCCTAAATCATGAAGGGGCAGCAAGAGTGACACATGAGCGTAGTCATGTGTCAAGAGGGGGAAGTATGATATGAAATTATTCCCACATACAGATATAAAAAAGATTTTTTTGAAGACAATATGTTATTCGTTTGAAAAACAAAGTATTAGAAATGCAATATTGTTTGGTTGTAATTAATTTGTTTTCAAAATGAGCTAAGTTGTTTCCAAGAACACATGCTGATGTTAAGACAGTTGTAAAAGTATTGTGTAATCGAATTATCCCAACATTTGGTATTTCAAGAGTGATTTAAAGTGAAAATGACGCATTTTGTGAATGATGTAACAAAGTGGGACAGTTGCTGCAAATGGCATTTAAACCTGACAATATGACTTGACGGTTTTAAGAAATATTAAGGCAATTTTTATGCAGTCGCCAGCCTGGTTTCATTTGAACTGTTTCATTGCAATCAAGTTTTTAAAAAATTGTATCACTCATTTATCACAAAACCCCGGGCTCCAGACTAACCTTTTTTTACTCGGAGCACAGCAGCCTGTAACTTGAAATTTTAGGGGTGAGAGTCGAAAATCTATGGGTGCACACTGTAATTTGACTTGTGTAAATGCTCAACTTTCCACAGTTTTTTTACCCCATCCATCCATTATCTTTACCACTTCTCCTCACAAGGGTCGCGGGGCAGTTTTCTACTGACTTACTGAATTGTGCAACAGGAGTTTGTCAGCAACAACAAATACTAAGGAATAATTTAAAAAAAATCTGCAAAAGTACTAGTCGCAATATCTCAAATATTGAGGGCAAAAACATTTAGGGACAGTCTGTGGTGCCGTTAAAGTGCTTTTCGGTCTGTTTATTCCGAGTTAAAGCGAAGATTAGTCATAATATAATGACTTGACTGATAATAATTATACACACTCATCGCTGATAATTGTAACTTTACTCTGGATGGTTTTATCTTCTTTAAGCTACTCAGAGGCATCATATCAATCATTGGGCATTGAACAACAATGCAGAAAACTTACCTCTGCACACGGGCACCTTGCCAGTCCAGCTACCATCAGAGCGGCAGAAGCGGTGCTCTGAACCCCCAGAAAGGAAGTATCCTGGCTGACAGGTGTATACCAGGGTGTATCCATAGGAGGCTAAGTCCAGGCCCACCACATCAGAGTTTGCTGGGCTGCGTGGCTGCTTGCATGCATGAGCTGGAGAGCAGGCAGATGGCAAAAAAAAAAATCAGGATACGCACACAAACCCTGAGACACATACTTTGTACATACAAATTGAGCAGGCTACACATGGATAATTAGGGGCTCAGTGGGGGAGAGAGGAAACCCTGGAGGAGGCTTATGTGAAATTTGCTGAAAAGAGAATTACAAACATTTTAACTAAGCCCGGTGAGCTATAAAAAATTTGCATGGTCCTAATTTAAAATTATAAATGTATTTTGTGAGAGAGATTTGGCCTTTCAGAAGCACTGCTTAAATATCAACAGAGAACTGGAGATTCTAAGTACCGTATTTTCGCAGTCATAGGACTCGCTGCCTCAAAGGGCGCAACACCTGTTGAGGGTGCTATTCCTGTCTTTGAAGCACACACTGGGCGCGCCGCCTCAGCTGCTTTTAGCATAGCAATAGCTCAGCTGCTCAGCTGCTTTTAGCATAGCAATAGCTTGGCTGCTCGCGCTGACTCAGCCCATGGCAATTCACTTTGCCTCAATACCATAAGCAACCGCCACATTTCAAAGACAGTTGCTATGATACCATTGACAATCGCTATCATTAACAATGACTCTAACCAATAATAGGTATCATGGCAATAGTCTACAAGACTACGTCAGGGGAGGGACTTCACTGGTCACCACACTCCTTAGAGTCACTGTTTCAAAAAAAAAAAATAAATAAATAAAACCTTAGCATACAAGCAAACAATGAAACAAAGAAATAAGATTAACACAAAACATGTATCTCTCATGCCATCAATATACCAAAAAGAAATAAAAATAACACAAAATGATATAGCAATGGCTTCTTGGGAGCCATTAGAGCAATGCCTTCTTGGAGCCACTCAGACTCAGCCAA
This sequence comes from Idiotropiscis lumnitzeri, assembly GCF_059441095.1. Lineage (NCBI taxonomy): Eukaryota > Metazoa > Chordata > Actinopteri > Syngnathiformes > Syngnathidae > Idiotropiscis > Idiotropiscis lumnitzeri. The sequence continues at coordinate 22,013,245 of NC_142400.1, read as the reverse complement.
ATCACATGGCTGTTTAGAGAGATTTGCTGTCATGCTTTGGGCTTTTTGTCTGTTGTCTAAACCTGGGACGTTTCTTGCTTGCAATAACATAAATGATAAGACAGACTACAACATTGTGGACAGCTGCCCTTTTGTCCAGCTTTCTCCCACACCATCACCCAAACACCATAGTCACATAATGTATAGTCATGGTCACTTTGAAGCATAGATGACTCACACTTTGTCCAGCAGGGTGTGCTAACATGCACTCCGAACAGCCCAATGAGTAAAAGGGTTGATGGTCGCGAGTGATACTTTGTCCATATAATGAGCGCAGCCGCCTTACAAGGCGCTGTGTAAGTTTAGGGGAAGATTTGGGACTTTTAAGTGTGCCTTATGACTGCGAAAATACGGTAATTTGAATGCCATAGGATGTTGACTATTTAAGTACAATTCAGTTTTACTTTTGCAATATGTCTGGACATTTTGTGAGCAAAATTCATTAAAGTCATCGTGAATGCAGAACTGTCCCCAGAACTCTATATTTTTGATGATACTATAAGATACTGGTGTCAAACTCAAGGCCTGGGGGCCAGATACGGCCCGCCACATCATTTTATGTGGTCTGTGAAGGCAAATCATGCACGACTTCATATTTCTTGCTAAAATACCATCCATCCATCCATTATCTGTACCGCTTGTCCTCACAAGGGTCGTGGGCGGTGCTGGAGCCTATCCCAGCTATCTTCGGGCAGTAGGCGGGGTACACCCTGAACTGGTTGCCAGTCAATCGCAGGGTTAAAATACCAAAATTGCAAATTGTCATAAATATATATATATTGTAGTATATAATATATTGCAAGCATGTTTTCTTCGTTACCAATCAGACTTTTAAAATGAATTAAATGGTAGTAAGATACTGGGAGAAAAATGAGTTTGACACCCCTGCTGTAATAAAAAAATCACGCAGCACTGTTGCAGTCTGTTTTCTTGAGCGGCGCCCTTTGCGACAACCGCTGGCAAGTATTACCATAGAGAACATTTACAGTACATATTCATAGACCCCTACTTTGAGAAAGGCATATTGAATGTGGCAAAGTGAAGTCATTTGCGAGGGGGCCTCATTCACTTCGTGCTTGGAGAAGTATTATCAAGCCAAAAGTAAATGGATTCATACTGAACATACTTTTGATTGTATTATGTCATTCTACCTCAATTATATGAATATAATTTGACAATTTTATGGCTAATACGGTGGCCACATCCAATATGGCGGATAAGCTGACATAAAACTCGGAACGGGCCACCAGACTTAATGTGGCATCGGCCGCCGGAATAAAAAGGAAGAAAGTAAAAGAAAATGGATCTTTACAATAGATGTCCTACAAGTGAGTGGCTCCTTTGGTTAGTTTTATGAAATGGGTTCAAATGGCTCTTTCGTTGCAGACCCCAATGCAACAGGTCCGTCCTCACGTACTGTGATTGCATCAAGGATAGTCTGAAAAGCGTAATGTCGACAAACTTAACATCACCTAATATCCGAAAACTGCTGTCGATTGTCACCCAACTTTATGTTGACATCTCTACTTAGAGTTCACTTGAAACTGAAAATATTAGGACAATCACCCTAAGAAAGTTCCATCCATAAAATCAAAATGATTTTTAGGTTAGTCTGGGTAACTAGATATGTCCACATACAGTTTGGTGATGATTATTTACGTTAAGTACGTTAAGTTCAGTGTTTCCGACTGTCCCGCGCACCAGTCTACCGCAGTGACCTCAGCTCTCGTCATTTTCTCTCTCTCTCTCTCTCTCTCTCTAATCTCGTTGCACACTTGAGTACAATGACAATAAAGGGATTTCTGATTTCTGATTTACAAACGTGTAACATATTTTATAGACACATCATGCCACATTACACAATGGCACAGAAAAAAATGTGCATGATTCTTGCACACCAACTTTGTTATTCGTTATGTATAGGCTGAGGCAAAACATTATTTTCAATGAAGGGTGTTGCAGATCAGACTAACCATCAAAAAATACAATACAATACAGTTTTATTTCAATAGCGCATTTCACAACAGACCATTGACCGCTCCCTGGCTCAGGCAGTCATTCCCTCCAGCTTGAAAACACTTACCATCATTCCCGCCGTACCCAAAAAGTCACCCACAATCCACCTGAATGACTACCCTCCTGTTGCTCGCCCACCAGTCATAGTGAAGTGCTTTGAGAGACTGGTTCTCCAGCACATCAGAGACTGCCTTCCTACTATTGAAACTAGAAGAATTTTCACCAGATGACTCAAATAGCTCTGTTTGGGAAGACTTTGCTTTGTTTATCATACAGCTCTGGGATGGCCACTTGATAGAAATACGTACGCCACGGCATTTTATACCTTTTGTCGAGCGTCCGGATAATTTTTTTAAACCTCTCTTTCGTGACGGCGTTTATTTGCTTTCGCCCAGTGAAAAGTTATTGAATTCGTGATTTGTCGATGCTGTTTGGACTTCTTATCATAAAGTGTTATAATAAAGGGGTCTTTCATTGATTTTTGAGTAGATGGTCTTACATCGGGTCCCACTAATGAGTCTGAACTGGTTATATGGGGGCTCGTAATAGCGATTCAAATGGTCGGACAGGTTTGTTGTATTACCCCGTGTTGCAGCAACAACGGCGAGGCACTGTCGGCAGAGGGTTTTTTTGTGTGTTGTATATTCCTTTTTATGGCTTAAAATAACTCTATATTTCGGATGTTGACTTTCTTTTGGGGACTAAACCTACTGCCGCTTCTGCTGCCGTCCCCTCCTGTTTTAAGGGCAGACAGCAGTGAGAGTGGAGGCGGGGCGGGGGTGGGCATTGACTAATTAGCAGGGGGCATGAGCAAGACGGTCTGTGTAGTCTCAACAATGTAGGGCATAGTGTATCGTGCTGCTTTTATGAAACAAACCAAAAGTCTTAGTGTTCTAAAAAAAAAAAAAAGAACATTGCACGTGCTACAATGTGACTATTGCATCGCAATCGCGATGTTCAAACCGCATATCGTGCAGGCCTAGTGGAGAGGGTCCACACGTTCAAGTTCCTGGGAGTAGAGATCTCCGATGACCTCTCCTGGACACACAACACCACAGCAGTGATAAAGAAGCTCCACCAGCGTCTGCACTTCCTGAGGGTCCTCAAGAAATTCAACCTGGACAAGAAGCTGCAGCTGGTCTTCTACCACTTGTCCATTGAGAGCCTGCGGACGTACTGTGTCCCCACCTGGTACGGTGGCTGCACTGAGGCAGACAGAGTGAGGCTCCAGAGGACAGTCAAAACAGCACAGAGGATTATTGGCTGCCCTCTCCCCTCCCTGTTGGACATCTACACCATCCAGTGCCTCAGCAGAGCTCTCAATATCATTAAAGACAATACTCACCTGAGTCACACCTGTTCGACCTGTTGCCCTCTGGCAGGTGTTGACAGGTGCATCAAAACAAAGACTAACCAAGTGAAAAACAGTTTCTTTCCGAGAGCCATCTCCATGCTGAACTCTCCCACACACCTAACCTAACGTTGCAGAACAGCGACATAATGTGTTTTTATTTTTCCAATTTTGTATTTATTTATTTATAATGTTTAAATAATCTATTACAGTGAACCCCCGGTTATTGCGGTTAATGGGGACCGAGACCACCCGCGAAAACTGAAAATCCGCGCAGTAGCGTCGCACCTTCAAAAAACAAAAAAAAAACAAAAAAAAAACACTGTGTATATATATACTTCGCACCTATATATATATATATATATATATATATATATATATATAGGTGCAAAGTAGCGGTACACCTTCAAAAATGCTTAAAAAAAAATATATATATATAAATATATACAGTGAAACCCCGCTACTTCGCGGTTCACCTTTCGCGGGTTCAGTGCTTCGCGGGTCTAAAAAATATTCAGGGGCATTGTAGTTTCGCCGAGCGGCACAAGGGGGCGCTGAAGCGGTTAGACGGCCGGCGTGCGCCGAAGAGGAGAGTGGACGAAGAAGAGAGTAGACGAAGAAGAGCAGGTTCCCCCGGACACGATTGGTGGCGACGTTTCGCGCGGTTCGGACCGTATCAGAGCTCCGGCCGGCGTGCGTGGCAGTTAAGCCGTAGATGAGCACCTTCCCCGGGCACGGGCGGTGCCAAGCGGGCCCTAAGTTTAACCGAATGGAAGCTCCCGAGGAGGAGGGCATGCTCGCGTCACAGTAAGCCGAAGAGGAGCACCTTCCCCGGGCACGGGCGGTTCCAAGCGGCCCCTAAGTTTAACCGAATGGAAGCTCCCGAGGAGGAGGGCATGCTCGCGTCACAGTAAGCCGAAGAGGAGCACCTTCCGCCCGGGCACCGGCGGAGCGCGAGGCTGTCAGTTATGAATGAATAAATAAATAAATGAAGAATGCCACCTTTCATTTCACAGTCATGATCCGTGCCTGTCATGATCCGTGCCTGTCATGCCGCGTGTGTTTTTGTTTTTTCAGCTGTGTGGGCGTTCCTCCAGCGATCGTCTCGTCAGCTGCTGCGAGACGCGCTGATTACACTGACTATATTGTGATTATAATAAATATCTTTGTATCACCACCTTTTTTCCCGTGTCTGCGTTTGGAGAGTCCTGTTCAATCCTCCAGCTCTGCTGGAGGATCATAACATTCACAGGGCACACCGGACGGCGTACCAGCAGGTAAAAGTCGAAGTAATTAAATAAATACAAAAAGAAGTAATTGAATAAATACAAAAATAATGGCTGGGGAATAAAAAAATAATAAGTTTTAATAATAATTAGTTTTTTTTTTTTGTTATAACATGAATTTCACTCTCTCTCTACCAGTATATATATATATATATATATATATATATATATATATATATATATATATATATATATATATATATATATATATATATATACATATATATATATATTTTATTTTATTTTTTTTTAAGCATTTTTGAAGGTGTGCCGCTACTTCGCGGATTTTCAGTTTTCGCGGGTGGTCTCGGTCCCCATTAACCGCGATAACTGGGGGTTCACTGTGTGTATATATATATATATATATATATATATATATATATATATATATATATATATACTGGTAGAGAGAGAGAGAGTGAAATTCATGTTATAACAAAAAACAAATTATTATTAAAACTTATTATTTTTTTATTCCCCAGCCATTATTTTTGTATTTATTCAATTACTTCTTTTTGTATTTATTTAATTACTTCGACTTTTACCTGCTGGTACGCCGTCCGGTGTGCCCTGTGAATGTTATGATCCTCCAGCTGAACTGGAGGATTGAACAGGACTCTCCAAACGCAGACCCGGGAAAAAAGGTGGTGATACAAAGATATTTATTATCACAAAATAGTCAGTGTAATCAGCGCGTCTCGCAGCAGCTGACGACATGGCGCGAGACGATCGCTGGAGGAACGCCCACACAGCTGAAAAAACAAAAACACACGCGGCATGACAGGCACGGATCATGACAGTGAAATGAAAGGTGGCATTCTTCATTTATTTATTTATTCATTCATAACTGACAGCCTCGCGCTCCGCCGGTGCCCGGGCGGAAGTTGTTTCTCTTCGGCTTGACAGCCACACACGCCGGCCGGTCTCCTTCGGAGCTCACGCACGGTCCCGAACGAAGCAAAATGTCACCGCGCGAGTGCCCGGGCGGAAGTTGTTTCTCTTCGGCTTGACAGCCACACACGCCGGCCGGTCTCCTTCGGAGCTCACGCACGGTCCCGAACGAAGCAAAATGCCGCCGCGCTAGTGCCCGGGCGGAAGTTGTTTCTCTTCGGCTTGACAGCCACACACGCCGGCCGGTCTCCTTCGGAGCTCACGCACGGTCCTGAACGAAGCAAAATGTCGCCCCCGATCGTGTCCGTCGCCACCAATCGTGTCCGGGGGAACCTGTTCTTCTCCGTCCACTCTATTCTTCGTCCACTCTCCTCTTCGGCGCACGCCCGCCGTCTAACCGCTTCAGCGCCCCCTTGTGCCGCTCGCCAAAACTACAATGCTCCCGAATATTTTTTAGACCCGCGAAGCACTGAACCCGCGAAAGGTGAACCGCGAAGTAGCGGGGGTTCACTGTATATGTATTTGAATTGGAGCGGGGAGCTCTCTAATCTCGTTGCACACTGAGTACAATGACAAGAAAGGGCATTCTGATTCTGATTGTATTTATTTTTTTTAATGTCCAGCGATAATCAGCTCAACTTTAGTATTTCACAACACAAAAATATAAACTATAAGGAAATAAAAGTAAAAAAAAAAAAATAAATGTGTGTCTGCGTGTGTATGTGTATGCGGACAGCTCAATGTACAGACTGTAAAGCTACTCCTTAATAGTGATGTGCCCAGGGTTACACCATCTATCATTAACAAACACAGCCAGCCCTCCTTAAAAAGGTTTTGCAGATTTCAGAACTCATTCTGTTGTTACCATCATGTGTTGCATAATCAAAAAAGACAAATGTACCTGTTCCAGATGCAGCCATGCAAGCAATAGCCAAAATACCTCCACAACGCTTCACAGATTAGGTTGTGTGTTTTGGATCATAAGCAGATCCTTTCTTTTGCCAAAATTTGGCCTTTGCGTTACTTTGGGAGAGGCTAGGTTTGGTCTCATGAAACTTTGTTCCAAAACCTTTTGAGGCTCATCGCGGCACTTCTTCAAGAAATTCAATTGCGCCTATCGATTCTTCTTATTGATGAGTGTTTTGCATCCTGTCATGAGGCATGTATATATTTCTTCTCTCTAGTCTGTTTCCAACAGTGGATTTTGAAACCTTTACCCCTGCCTTTAGGATATTGCCAGGGATGTGACTGACTTGTCTTTGGGTGCTTCTTCATCGCTCTCAAAAGTTTCTGACATCAACTGGCGTTGATACCTTTAGTTGACCTGATCAATGTCTGTTGCTCAGTATGTTCATAGTTTCTTTCTTTTTAAGGACATTCCAAATTGATGTAATTTATTTGCTACACCCAATGCAATTAGCCTGATTTTTGCCCCTTCTCTCAGCTTCAATATGGTTTGCATTTCAAACATAGACTGCTCTCTGGTCTTCATGTATGCTTAACAGCAAATGCATTTTTTACAGTTGAAAACCTAAACCACAAACGAGCACCAATTATTTTTTAAGCAATAAATTTAAAAGACCAACACATGAGTAACTTCAAATACCCATCAGTCATATGTTCCAATACTTTTGCACACTTAAAAAGTGGGTAGCTTCAAACAAAAAACGCTCTGTCCCAAGTTGTTTATCACACATAAATACCACAAAATAAAAGCTGAACTTCTGTCTGTTTGATCTCTTTTATTTAACTTATGTATCTTTTGATCTGAAAACCCTGTCTCCATTTCACAACAACAAAAAAATAGATGACTCGCAATTGGAGTACTTTTGGAGAGGTCTGTAAAAGTGTTGAATAGTAGGCTGTACTTATATTTGGTTAACAGATGGCTGTGTGTATTGGAAATGATCAGATCTGGGCAATCTGCCCCGGGGCGGAACAGTCCAGCCCTCCGGACGCCCATTTTTTGGGCAGGGGGTGGGGCGTGACACATTTTAAAAAAGGCCTTGCTGGAGGTGGATTTTAATCTGGCGCTCGTGCGTGTGAGTCAAGGCGGGAAAAAATTCATCGCAACCTACTCGGCGAAATGGGCAAACGACAAGTATTGCCTCGGAACGCGTCAAAAGTGCCACAACCAAATGTGCATACTTATTTAGGGTTACTTATGAAGAAGAATGAGATGAAAAAGAAGAAGGAGACAAAGAAAGGAGATGAGGAGGAAAAGGATACACAAGTTGGGTTTACATGGAGACTTTTTTGTCATTTTGTTTTAAATCCTTCAGAATGAAGATCTCCTGTCACATATCTACGGGGTCAGGGGCTGACAATTTTTATGAATAAGGCCAGAGGGTTGAGGCCCGAGATGGGGGACTGATCGGATAAAAAGGGTCAAGTGCCCAGCTCTGGAAATGATATAGCAGTGAACTTGAAGTACAATTCAGAGGCGTTTGCTTGCAAGCTGCAAATGTACAAACCTTAAAATGTTCAGATTGTTTTGTAGCTCGTCAACTAAAATCAAAACATCACATTTCCTATTTCATATCACAATTATTTGGTGGTTTTGCAAATGTGAAAAAACTATTATCAGCCTCTCTACCATATATAAAAGTATTTTGATCTGACTAAATCACAACAGTGCAAGAACATAAATACAGTGACTTGAAAATGTATTAGCACTTTGGTCAAATTCTTCCTTTGCATTGTTTCCTCACTTTAATGATTAATATCATCATGTGTGTATGGATTTTGCTGGAAATTCATCACCGTTTTAGACACCAGGTGAGAACAGAACATGACAAACCAAGCCAGAAAGAATCCGTATGACTTATACAATGCTTGCCTCCGCTATACCATTGGCAGGTTGCGATGAAAAAAAAAAACAGGTCTGGAGATAATCAGGTTTAGGTGAGGTCAGTGTTAATAAAATAAAAAATGTGATTAGCCTCAATAAATTCATGATTTTACAAGAGGGTCATGTAATTTTTCACACAGATTCAGCTAGCTTTGAATAGTTGTTCCCTTAATAAATCAAATCACAAATTAAAATTGCATTTCATTTTAGTTAGATAATATTTATACATTCAGGTGATGATCTAAAACAATAAAATGGATAAACTATTCAAAAAAAATAGAAGGGGGAAAATATATTTTCTTGGAACTGTAAATGAAGTCCCCAAAACACAGAATTCTAAAGCTATTTCCAAACACACCTCTAAACCTTCCCCTAAACAGCTCATTGATATACAAAAAAAATAAATCAATAACTTAAATAATCACTAAACTGGCACAATCATGTCAGACAGACATTTCAGCACAAATTGTACTGGCCTAAATGTCATGCATCACTGAACATGGAAAAATTAAGCCGAACTCTCAAATTTCACTTGAAAGTTTGTCTTAATTGCATCAGAACAAGTATGAACATTTCAAATACAATACGATTTTGCGTACCTTCAGGTAACGTCTCTGCATTAGCATTGACACTAGGGCTGGGCGATATGACCTAAAATCAATATCGCGATAAATTGGGCACTTTTACCTCGATAACAATAAATGCTCGATAAATTCCCCCTGAGGACCAAAATCAAAATAAATGCAGGAAATGCATATTAACTGCTTTTTTTATTGGCCAACTGGTACACATTTCTTTCAATGAAAAATAAAAGTACAAAAATAATTTGAATAAACATTCAAAATAGCTTGCTTTGCATGACTTGAACAATGTCACAAAGAACAGGAGAAAAGGGTACCTCTCACAAAATCTTTTTCTGCAAATATATTGTGCTGAGATGCTGCAATGCCATTTGCAAAGCCCTAGATTTGTGTAAAGGTATCTTGTAAACAATATAAATAATGCCACGTGCAAAGGAGCTAGTCGCCTGTAAACAAAATGCTAAATAAAATGAAAAAAATGTCAATGGAATGCCAATGCCAAATAAACAAGTGTGCTTCATCAGGAAAATGTGCAGTCTCGAGTACTCTGGTGCGCGGTCGCCACTTGTCGTATATGTACTGCACATTCAGGCTCAAACAGGGATGCATGTTGCGACTCGACCACAAGTCGGATGTGGATGCAAAATGCTCGACATGTCTCCGCTCCCGTCCCGATGTTGTCCATATGGGGAAGTGCTGTTTGCGACAAATATTTTTGTACCTCTTGTCGGCTACGTTCATGAGGCGTTTAAATCCTGTGCGCTCCACTGTAACTAGAGGAGCTCTATCTTTAGCTATGTGCTAGGGCCTAGCACATAGCTAACGATAGAGCTCCTCTCGCTACAGTTGAGCGAACGGGATTAAAACATCTCATGAAAGTAGCCGACGAGGTTCGAAAATATTTTTCGCAAACCGTACTTCCCAATACGGACAACATCGGGATGGGAGCTTAGATATGTCAAGTATTTTGCATCCACATCCGACTTGTGGTCAAGTCGCAACATGGAAGAAGAAGTCCCACTAAGCAGCATAGTAAGAGAAAAATGTCATTGAAAATTGTTATATTTTTGTTTGTGGACTTGCTTGAACTGAGAGTTTATGTGTGTGTGAGACAGTGCACACAATGTTAACTGTTGAAAAAAATAACTGTCATTATTTTGCTGTGGGTCATTTTCAATAAATCTGGCTGAGCAGAGGCCTGTGTGTGTCTCTCTCTGTGTGTGCGCGCACACACACATGATGCATGGAATGATGTTCATGTGTGCCCAAGTATGATGTGGCTCTTTGCAGTAACACAGTAAAAAAAGTGGCTCTTAGTCTCTGACTGGTTGGCCACCCCTGTGCTAGGCTATCACGTCCACCTCTGAGACATTCTCTCGTATGGTGTCGCCTCCGTTATGGGCTGTTGTCACTTGTCGAACCTTGCTTCTCACTTTGAACTTTTAGCACAAGCTCCAAGTCAACAGCATGGTTGTGTTGTGGGTGGTGAAACAGAAAAGGTTGGACGCGCTGTTTCAGGTGCTTACGACGCACTTTGTGGTTCATGTTCTTTTGCTCAAACATCGTCTTTATGGAACCCAAAACATTTCCAAACGACAGATGTCGAATTTCTTTTCGGGACAAGCGCGACAGGAACAATTTCAACTAACGTTACTTCGTCTGCAGCCGTGTCAGCCGCGTCAGGATTTGAATCGCCAGCAACGAACGCGTCTTCTGTTTACATTCTTCTACTTCGCATGAGTCACGTGACTAGAAGCGCCGTAGCCGTCTTAAAGAGGCATGAACATCGCCGCAGACAGAAAAGACTTTTTCTTTTTTTTTTTTAGACACCGAATTTACCGACAAGGGCAAAATTATGTCGGTCACTGTAATACATTTCGGTAACGGTAAATTTTCGGTTTATCGCCCAGCCCTAATTGACACATTCCTTTAAAACCGATATGTTGCTAAATGCTCGTTTACGTTGCACCAAAATTGGGTGGGAACATTCATTAGCTTTTCAGTAGCTTTTCGCTATTGACATTTTTACAATAAATATTTCTATTGATTATTCAATCAAATAATTGAATGAGCGGAAAACATTTAATTTTGCATTTAAGTGTATTAAAAAACCATTTCCCCAATCACTTTTTATTGAACATGTATTGTTGTTTATTTGTTGTATGTATTGTTTAGTGATTAAAAATCAACAACTGTATACCTATAACATACCATATCAGACGAGAGGAATTAATCTACTTACCAACCTTTTTGAAACAGATTTAGTTACTGATTCGGTCATCAGTAAAACCAGATGTCTGCAAATGTCTAATTTTGATTAAACACAAAAGGTAATCAGTCTGCTCTGATAATAATTAGTGATAAAAGGTTGGGAAACAATGCTAATCGATTAGATGTGACACCTCTACTCCTAACTCGTGTAGCTTTGCTGTACCGGGCTTTCAATGAAGTCATGGTCTCGCAACATTTAAGAACCAATGGTTTTGAAATGGCTTCTTGGAGAACAGAAAAGTACTCCATTCAACTTTCTAATGAATCAACTTTACAAACTTCGGAACAACCAGGCCTTGTTTTGATTTCAATAATACAAATCTCTTCTGGTAAATAAACAACCTGATTGGCTCGTTATGGTCACGAGATCACAACAGCAACTGTTATACTGAATATATGCAGTCTGTGACAGCGGCGTTTGTGAGGAAAAAAAAATGTTGTGAGACAATGCATGGTCCATTATTTGAAGATACCCATTCTGTAGGAATTTGGGACTGTTTTAAACAGCATTGCTTGACCAGGTCGGCCTGGAATAGACCATTAGTTTGGGAATTGTCCTGAATTTCCCAATTGAAACAATAATGTCAATGCATCATCATAAAGAGAATTTCGATGGGAATTGATGAAGACAAGAAAAGTGAGAAAGCTGGACCAAGCAGCGTCTGTATGCAGCTGAATGGGCCGGTGAATATAACAGTCAAATCCCGAGAGATATTCATATCACTTCAAGCAAGCAAAGACACGCCAAAATGAAAAGTCTGGCTAGTTTGATGAATAATTAATTAAATAACTTCCCTTCCTTCCACTGACCCCGTCCGTCTCTGCCGTCTGAGCATCAATCTGTGTATGCCATTTAGAATGACAAACTGTCATGATTTCATCCAGGGTACTGATAGAGTTCTTATAACATGAGCAGTGAAGACATTTACAAGGGGGCTTATTTCAAAATTGTTATCAAAGAGCCAAGCTCATATTATGCATTGCAACTTTTGAGGTTACACAATGGCTCAAGAGACATTGCTCTTCCTTTGGAAACTTGTTGGCAGTATGCAACACTTTAAATTAAAGCATGTACAACTGCTAAAATCAAGCCCCAGTATATGTATGGCTCATATAAATGCTAAAATGTTTTAGTAGGTTTGTATGTTGACTTTTTCCTTTTCTTTTCTTGTTGGATATATTCTATAAATTATCTATAGTATTAATTTAAAATGAGTTAAAATCCTCAGGGGATAGGACTAGATAAGTTCTCTACTTCTTCTTACTCCCTTTTGAACATGTAAACCGTGCTGACAATCATATCTGTACCGCTTCACCTCACTACGGTCGCGGAGGGTGCTGGAGCCTATTCCAGCTGTCTTCAGGCAGTAGGCGAGATACACCCTGAATTGGTGTCCAGCCAATCTCAAGGCACACATAGACGAACAACCATCCGAGCTCACACTCAATACCTTGGGGCAATTTAGAGTGTTGAATCGACCTGCCATGCATGGGAGGAAACCGGAGTACCCGGAGGAAACCCACGCAGGCACGGGCAGAACATGCAAACTCCACACAGGAAGGCCGGAGCCGGAATCGAACCCACGACCCCCGTATTGTGAGGCCATCGTGCTAACCAGTCGATATATATATATATATTTATATATATATATATATATATATATATATATATATATATATATATATATATATATATATATTATTAGGGCTGGGCAACGATTACATTTTTTAATCGATCAGTTGGATGAGGTTGTGATTAATCAGGATTAATCTTTAGTATTATATCGCACACTTTTATTATAAATGCATTACCATATAAATACAAGTGCCAATGCATTTGTTGGGCTTACACTTTTGGTACCTGCCAGAATTTGTATCCCCTCATAACTTTCCCTAGGAAAAAGGGATCCAGTTCAAATTTGCTACAGTTACTCAAAATGATCCCAGGAATATGCAGAGAAAGCCATTTGATGGTGCTTGGGGTGCTTGGAGGGGATACAAACCTGCCAGAATCAAAATCCCCTTGTATCACCGGTAGGGGAGGTCTACAGTTCATTAAATATGCTAAATAAATATAGATTTTTTTTCTCTTGGTTCTGTTCTGTTTTAATTTGCAAAGGAACTATTTTAAGAATCTGTACCTTTATGTGCATTCACAGTACAAAATTGTTCTGTACATACAGCCGTAAAGAACACATTTTTTTCAACATGGAAAACTGCGGCTTGTATATCTTTTTGTGGGTGGGGGGCTGCGGTCATTTGCAAAAGGTAGTAAACTTTCAATGGCTAAAAAATAACTAAAAATATATAACCACCACTTAGAATATTAGTTTTATTTCTTCATTACAAACTACTGTAAGACTATAATCAATCCATCAATCAGTAAATCAATCAATCATTGTAAAAGAGCTGTCAGTCTGTTTGTTGTGGAGGCTATGTCGATAGCAGTGTGTGTCAGTCTTGACTGTTAATCGGGTGGTTCAGATTTTTTATCTTACCGGAGCCTGGGGCGCCGGCCAGAGCGCCACTTCGCGGCCGGGTTGTTTGGAAGGGCAAATGGTGCAGGATGGCGGAATAAGGAGGAGGCAGGTGGCTGCTTTAAGCAATTTATCCAACAGTTTGGCAATTAACATCCAAATTCACAACAGTGTCCATTAAAGTCCATTACAATGTGTCCTTTTGGTTTGGTTTCCTGCCGTGGAGGCCACTAGGTGAAACGTCGAGTGGTTGGATGAGTCTTGTGTGTTTGGGTGTCCGTAGTTATGGAAATATGTCAAACAGGGCTGGCAATAAGGATTATATATGGCCCGGAGATGTGTATATGTGTGGTCTCTCACATGGACGCACACTCGAGATTGGCACATTTTCAGCTCAGAGGAAAACACACGGATCAAATCACGAACTTCTATCGGCGGCACACTTTAACTTCGCCGTAACTGCTCCGACTGGTCGCACTCTCGCGCTCTCGCCCTGTCCCCCTCTCTCTCTCTCTCTCTCTCTCTCGACCGCGGCGCCAGAGCGATGAAGGACCCCGCCTAGCTGCCCAAACACTGCCTGCATAAAATAAGGAAATATGAGTCTTTTGTACACTGTTAGTTCCAGAATTGGCCGCAATAGACCACAGTGCCAGTAAACGGTGCTCTGGTCCAATCAACAGATAAAGACGGGTTCAAGTGATATACAGTAGAATAGACTAGACAGCAGGCTCACGTGCCCAAGTAATGGAATGCATAGACATTAGTTAAGCATCGGCATATGAACACAGCTCAAAGGACTTTGTCGTTAGGACCTATTCATTTCAATGGCTGTTGTTTACTGGAGCAAGTTCTCGCAATGCAGTGTGTATAACACATCTCTTGAACATTTTTGGTATAGTGTTGAGTATTTAGTACTTTATTTTTTCTGTCTATGGAATCCAATCATAATGGAGGTGGAAAAAGTACTCCTGTTTAAAAGAAAATTGACCCAAATCTTTGAAACTGTTACAGTATCTCTATGATCATGGCAAATCCTCCTGTCTGCCATCCCTCTATTGTGAAGGACTAGAATTTTGCAAACATGAGGACCACAGTTGAACTGAGACTCGCCTTTTTATTGAAAAATACTCGGTAGAAAGGTTAGTGAAGTCACTACATATTGGCAACATTACAGGCATGTCATAGCTCTTCCTCGCTTGTACCATCAGCACACGTGTACACATTCTACGTTTATTTTTTTTACTTCATGAACACCGCAAAGGCTGGTCAGAGAGGAAATGGCTTGATGTGTCCCACAGATGGAGAAGAGTTTGCAAATGCAATGCAGTTACAGACCAGCTAACAGTTTGTTCTTCTTCTGCTCATGCTTCTGGTATGTTCTAGCACTTGGGATGCCCTGTGGCAACATTCTGCCTATCATAGTCTCGGTAGCATAATAGACAACTGGTTCGAGGCAGGAGATCGGACATTACATGCTTACTGTGTGGTGTGCTGTATAAGGCATCTCATGCACATTAAACACAATAAAACAAGTAAGAACTGCTTTTCTCGTCATGTGGGGTCTCTCATGTTTAAAACGGATAAGATGTTAAAACCCCGCTTAACTCACATGGGCACGCAAAACACACATTGCAGGGGCACATAGTAGATTAAGCAGAAAATGCAATGGAGTCATTGCAATGCATGTGCCACCTCAGCACAAATGTCTCCAGGAAATTTGAGTGGGTGTTACCATAGAGGTTGGATCAAGATTACAATGTTTCATGTAAAACCGCTTATCACCAGACAGTTCTCACAACTCTCTCCACTGTGTGTTCATTGCTAAATGGTGGCAGTAGTAAGATTGTTTCAGGGACAGAGGCTCTGTCTGAAAAGGCTTCCACAAGAGGTTGGCCTGCTTGGGGGCTTTTGGCAATGGTCAGAATTCAGATGTGGCTAAATTATATTTGTGAAGAGGACAATAGGTGGAGGCAGAAACTTCCATGGCAACAAGCGAATAAAGGGCATGGCACTAAAACAAGGTATTGCAAAATTCATCAGTAATGGCTTTGCAAGAATGCCATTCATTTGCAATCTGAGTCCGGAATTGTGAACATATCCCGTTATGTAGGGAGTCTAAGAATCTCACGAAGTTTTGCTCATTATTATTATTATTATTTTTAATAGTTGCTAAACGCATTTAAAATTGACTTTGAGAAGCGTGAAGCAAGAGTACTTACGGATACAGGTAGGCTGGATACCCGACCATGTCAGATCAGGTAAACAGAGGCGGGTTATGGAGCCCTGCAGGATGTGTCCCAGTTGGCACTGGAAGTCCACTCTGCTGCCCACCTGGACACAGACACACAGAAAACGAAGTCTTAGTTGATTATGTGTCATGTGAGGGCAACGGATAACGACAAATCAACTTGTGGGGTTGTGGGGTATTTCAAGCCCTGCTAATGTATGTGCAGATCCACTATTTGGAAATGAATAAAATTACAATCCTCTTCAATGCAGCTCTATCTATCAATATATGCAACTCAAGAAGTACATTGTGTGCACTGTTTTCTAAAATTGAATTCACTTATTCACCTTAAAACCAGTTGTGTAATTCATGAAGCCATGTTCGGGCACACCTGGATTTTCACATGTGGTTCTTGAGGGCTCTGAAAAAATAAATTGTGATGAGGACAAGGAGTAAGAAAAAGCGAGTAAAGAAATTATTTAAAAAAATAAGCACTATATATTATGGGCTTTATTTCTCATCAAGTTTTACAGTGCCTTCATGATTTAATCTCACTTGAACTTAGTGAAGAGAAATAATAGTAAATATATCTTTCCATAGAAATTAATATTTATGGTGGAGACAGTGTTAAGTACCGATGCAGCGCGGATGAGATCCACTCCAGGTGCCGTCCTCCTGGCACATGCGTGTTGTTGATCCGACCAGCACATAAGGGACAATGCAGTTAAATGTGACCTCTGACTTAAAGATGAAGCTGCGCCCCTCTCGCCGTGCTTTGGCAGGCGAACCAGGATCACCACAGAACTTGGCTGTGAAGGCAGAGATTTAAAAAAAAAAAAAGAAAAAACAAGTTGCAAAAATTATGAGCTGAGATGTCCAACATTGATGATGAATTTCAATTTGCAAACAGAAAGCAAGGTTATGTGGATTGTACTTGAAAAGTCTAACTGGATACACATTAATTAATTCATTCATTCATGCTTTCATTCATTTCTCGAGCAAGATTTAATATAGGAGACAACTGCTGCTGCTCCCCAAAGACATTTTAAATGTCGTGGCAGCATCTGCAATAGATCTCAAAATCGATTAATTTTGCGACACATGTACGTCTTTTAAACTTGAATGAATAAGCAGCTCGGATAATGGATAGGTGAAGTTACTTTGGGTGATTTAGCTAGGGCAGGGATGTCCAAACTTTTTGCAAAGCGGGCCGGATTTGAAGTTGCAAAATGTGGGGGGGGCCGACCTCGGCTGACATTCACTGCATAAACAACAATATATTCAAACACATTTTAGCAAGCGATTCTGTGTTTCACATTTTGCTTTTTTATTTGCATTTAAACCATCAAACATGTATTTTGGTTCATTTGAAATATGAACATCACATGCAATTGAATATTTGCTTAACTTTTTATTCTTAAACAGAAGTAATTATACTCTTGAGTGCAAATAATATTTGAACATGAATTATATTATGAACATGAATTATATTATCATCATGGGAGTTCAATGTCCACAGAATTTTTGAAAAACAGAAATGATTACCACAAGTGCAGGACTAATTTGATATATATGACATATCAAATATAAATGTTGATTGAAAATTTTATTCTGGAATGAAAACCGACAACTTGTCTGAATTTGTGACTGAACAAAACAAAATTAAGTCAGTTATTTTAATGACAAATGACTTGCCTGCATTAATGTGACGGGTGATACTGAGATCTGGACTGCAGCACAAAGGCCAGGTCTGGCTCAAAGGCAGAAGTATTAATGCGCAAGATGTCTCGCAGATGAGAGTCTGTGAGCCGTGTCCTCAGACGACTCTTATTTAAGTTCATTACAGAGAATGTCTTTTCACACAAATACGTCGACCCAAACAAGCTCAACATTTTCTTAGCAAACTCTCGAATCTCTCGAAACCTGCCTTTATCCAGCTCTCTGTAAAAGTTGGCAAGAGAAAGTTGCTGGTGCCGACTACGGCTCTCGGCGTCACACTGCAACTCAATGAGCTCCAGCTGTAAATGGGCTGTGTCCACGGAGAAAGGTGATGAAAAAAGAGCGATGTCCTTCTCAATAGCTGCAAAATCCCGAAAGCGTTGTGTGAACTCTTCAGCCAAAGATTTCATATCTGATGTGTACCTCTTCGTTTGTGCACTGATATTGCTCTCTGGGAATCTGATTATGATTTCTTGCAGCGCTGAAAAATGTGCAGTATTGGGCTGGGTCTGCGACAGGTGTCTTTCAAACAGTTTGAGCTTGATTCCAAAGGCTTTGATGTGTGAAAATAGTTGGTTTATGACTCCGTCTGGTCCCTGGAGACTGGTGTTCAGGACATTAAGGTGCTTTGTAATGTCAACTAGAAAACCCAAATCAGCTAGCCACATGGGGTCACTTAGTTCTTGCATAGGTTGTCCCTTTTCAGCCAAAAACTCACAGATTTGCTGCTTAAGAGAGTAGAAGCGCGACTGCAGAACCCCGACTAAGCCATCGCACGTCAGTGAAATAGACAACATCTCCATATTCTGCATGAACATCGCTGAGAAACTGTTGAAACTGGCGGTGGCATAGCGCTCTGGAGCGAATATAGTTTATAGCCTTTATCACCGGTTTCATAACATGTTCGTATTGGAGATGTTTGGCACACAGAACTTGCTGATGAATGATGCAATGGAGTTTTACAGCGCTACCCCCTTCTTCACTTACTTTGTTACATATTAGTGTCGCTAATCCACTTCGTTCGCCAGCCATGGATGGTGCGCCGTCCGTAATAATCCCAGAAATTTTATTCCACGGGAGTTTTAAGTCATCCACGGCAGCGCAAACAGAAGAGAATAGGTCTGTTCCTCTCGTTTGGGCTTTCAGGCTCTGCAGGTCAAGTAGTTCTTCAGTAACGTTCATTTCATTGTCCACTCCTCTCAAAAAAATAAGCAACTGGGCAGTGTCCGAGGCGTCTGTGCTTTCGTCGCAAGCCAGCGAAAAAAAATCAAACTCCTTTCCTTGGACCCCCAATTGTCTTTTGATGTCTGACGACACTTCCTCAATCCTGCGTGCTACGGTGTTACGTGCCAGGCAAACTTTGGCAAACTCTTGCTGCTTCTCGGGACATATTTTCTTCGCCATAGTCATCATGCAGTCTTTGATAAATTCACCCTCGGTGAAAGGTTTGCAATGCTTCGCGATCAGTGTTGCTACCTCGTAGCTAGCTTTCGTGGCATTCTCATTTGACTCTCGGGCTCTTGCAAAATACTGATGCTGTGAGAATAAACCCGCTTCAAGTTGCGCCAATTTCTTGCTGCGTTCCTCCCCGGTCAAATTGTCATACATGTCAGCGTGTTTCGTTTGGTAATGTCGTTTGACATTGAACTCTTTAAAAACAGCCACGGTCTCTTTGCAAATGAGACAGACACAGTTGTTACGTATTTCTGTGAAGAAATAGTCCAATTTCGACACATCTTTGAAGCGTCGACCCTCGCAGTCAACTTTCCTTTTTTTGTTTATTGTCGCCATTTTATAAATTGGGGGTAAAGGTCACCCGGGCTGATGCCTTGTAGTGATACTGCCTCTAGTGGGTAAATTAAGAACAGCAGTTAGGAAGAGCGCGCACTCAGTACTGTATATGTGCGGGCCAGAATGTATTAATTTTATTACAGAGGCTGCGGGCCGGATTAAGTTTGACCCCGGGCCGTATTTGGCCCCCGGGCCGGACTTTGGACATGTCTGAGCTAGGGGGATGGGCATATTTGTGAAGACATCGCTCCAAGCCCAGTCCTCAGGAGCCGCTATCCAGCCTGTTTTAGAGGTTTCCCTAGCTCCAAAGCACTTGATTCAAATGAGAGATTGTTCACAGTCTTGTGCAAAGGTGATGAACTGATCATTTCAATCAGGTGTGTTCAAGCAGACAGGCTGGATAGGGGCTTCCGCACTTGGAAACCCCTGCACTCGCTGATGCGGAGTAGAAGCAAAGTTGTCAGGCAGATAGTTAAAGCAGTGTGTGATAAAGCCAATAATGAGGCAGTAGCATCAGTTGGACACCAAGTTAGCTTTTATGTGATCTGGATTTTGGGGACCAATCACCAGAAGGGGGCATTCCTCAGTTCTTTAGTCCGTCTGTGAGTTGTTGTCAATAACTCCGGACCGCCCAGTTGGTCCATGTCAGCCAAACAACATAGAGAAACGGAGTTACAGGTATCACGTCACACGCTGGTGCCACACACCTGACATGCAGCTAAATAAATACAAAAAATAAAAGTGTTGGATAACATTCAGTCCTTTGGATAACTTTGTCCAAAATTGTTTTTATTACACAGATCACCACACTGTGTGTCCCTGTTGTTTTTGTTATAATTTCTCTTCATTTGTGTGCTTGTGCAGCGCCTGAGTGTGACATGGAAATTATGTTCTCGATGCCGATTGGCTGTCGCCGACAAGGGATGGACTGGGTCCACGTCGGTCGGACTGAAATGATGACGGGAACTTGAACAGACGGATTAATGATGCCCACCTCTGCTGATCACCAGGTGGACATTTGTCAGTGCTTTAGTCTGTCTCCGAGTTCTCGTCAGTATTTCAGACCCGTCTAGTCCAACCCGTCTCAGCCAAACGGTGTTGAGAACAGACTCACCGGTACCACGTCACATGCAAATGCCGCAAACCTGACATGCAGTCAAAAAATAAAAAACTAAACAGAAAATAGTGTTGTATACAATTTACGAGATGGGTTACGACGTTAACAAATTATGCAAAATATCGGCCGGCCCAACATAGAAAATTATGGGACTGCCATCCTTTTTCATGACAGGAACAATTGAAATAGCCCAGTCACTTGGGCTTACAGGTGCTAGGACCTCACTCTTTACCAATCTGTCCAATTCTTCTTCGATTTTCGGTTTGATGGCA
Source organism: Idiotropiscis lumnitzeri (assembly GCF_059441095.1). Taxonomy (NCBI): domain Eukaryota; kingdom Metazoa; phylum Chordata; class Actinopteri; order Syngnathiformes; family Syngnathidae; genus Idiotropiscis; species Idiotropiscis lumnitzeri. The sequence continues at coordinate 21,992,356 of NC_142400.1, read as the reverse complement.
TATGGGACGGGTCTAGCTTTTAGACACCTTGGGGAACTCCCAGGTTTAACCTTCAGTGTAACATTAATGTCTTTCATGCTACCAAGTTCACCATCAAAAACCTTGGAATGCTTTTTCAAGATCTTCTGTAAGCAGGTTCTTTCTCCTTCCCTGATTATGAACACTTGTTGCCAATTCAATTTGATCTTCTTGAGCCACCAGTGGCCCAGTAAAGCTGGATAATTCCCTTTTACAACGTACAAGGGAAGAGTCTTTTTCTGTTCGTTATGTTCCACCATCACATGCACAATTCCTAGCACTGGGACAGTTGCACCAGTGTATGTTCTTAACTTCAGTCTAGTCTTTTGGAGGACAAGGTGTTGGAATTTGTCTTTATAAACAACTTCCAATATAATGGACACACGTGTACCAGTGTCCAACTGCATTCGGACCGGCACATTCTCCAGTAACGGTGTGACCCAGTATCCGTCATCAGGGTCGTCCAGAACAGAGAAGACATGTACTGTGTCTTCCTCTGACTCACAATCACTGTGTTCATCCTCTTCATGTTCCATCTTATTTACATATTTCTTCCGGTTACACCACGTTTTTGTTTCTCATTATGTTGTGTGACTTAATCTTCTTACTTCTACAGACACGTTCAATGTGGCCCTTCTTACCACAGTTTCTACAGTCCAAGTCCTTACACCAGCACTCTGGTTGCTGATGCCCTGATTTTCCACAACAATAACATGGTTGGTTTGATGCTGTTTTCTTTGTAAATTCCGTTGCTACCTTGTGTACTTGGGTGGAAGTGCTTAACAAATGTGCTTCTTTGGTACCTCTTCTCCAGTCGCAGGTTAGCTTCTGTCAATAGTCGTTTTTGAATTGACTGACAGCGCAGACCAGACACTAGCCGGTCACGTATAGTGTCGTTTAGTGAAAGTCCAAATTCACAATGTTCAGATCACTGTTTCAATACAGCTACAAATTGTGAAACAGATTCCCCCTCCTCCTGATTTCTCTCATGGAATCTAAACCTCTCTGCTATGACGAACGGTTTTGGTGCTAATGGATAATGTAATCATGGCAGTCAATCTAAACAGAACAAAGGGGAGCCACTTTTGTGATCCCATGGAAGTCCATTGTTTCAGAGGGGTCTCGTTCACACCTCCTTTGTTGCAGCCTTGATCCAATCTTCCTGCACTTTCTGAGAGTCCTCAGGAAATTCAACCTGGACAGGAAGCTGCTGCTAGCCTTCTACCACTCGTCCATCGAGAGCCTGCTGACGTACTGTGTCTCCACCTGGTACAGCGGCTGCACTGAGGCGGACAGAGTGAGGCTCCAGAGGACAGTCAAAACAGCGCAAAGGATTATTGGCTGCCCTCTCCCCTCACTGTCGGACATCTACACCGCCCGGTGCCTCAGAAGGGCTCTCAACATCGTCAAAGACAATACCCACCCAAACTCACACCTGTTCGACCTGATGCCCTCTGGCAGGCGCTACAGATGCATCAAATCGAGGACCAATAGACTGAGAAACAGTTTCTTACCGAGAGCCATCTCCATTCTGAACTCTCACACACACACGAGAACACCCTTACCTTGCAGAACAGCATTGTGATGTGTTTTTATATACACTATTCAGTACTAAATTCCATTGCACTCTCTTATTTATTTATCTAATTTATATATTTGTCTGTATTATTGTTGTATTGAACTGGAGAGGGGAGCCCTCTAATCTCGTTGCTCACTTGAGTACAATGACAATAAAGGGATTTCTAATTCTAATTCTGAGGGTCTTGTCATTAGCGTGGTCCAAACTTCGGTTACACTTAAAGGATTTCATACATTTGACTATAAAGTTTGAGCTTAACATAGTTCATTAGATGTTGCTGCATCCAGTGTATGAAAATGTGATACTGTAAAATGCTGAGAGTGTGACTGGTGGAGCGAAACTGGTTGCGGGGGTTGTGCAAGAATGGAATGTTTTAGAAGCAGACGGTGCTGAGCGAGACGAGATGACTCCGGGAGCAGTGGATGAAGGAGCGGCCATCAGGAAAAGAAAAACGGTTAACAAAAGGAGCTTGCAACGCAAGAAAACCGAAAACAAGAATGTCCTTCCTCCAAAGGGTAAGGTTTAATCCAATCATCGAAAAACACAAAGCGAGCCGAAACGTAGCTGAAGACATAAACAAGGTAACAATAAGCATGATCAAGACACGGAGCAAGGGTTGGCAAAGACTATAGCAAAGGCACAAGGCGAGAGCAAGAGAGAGCACTCGCGTGTCGGAGGCTTAAATAGTCCACAATCAAGAGGTGATGGGTTGCAGCTGCGGAGTCTCGTAACGCGTCGCCGGGCAACGCGCCATTGACCACGCCCACTCTACTGCAACACAAGGCATGATCGTGACAACGGCCAAAAACAATGAACGCAGGGCCGTACCTCATCGCCAGTTTGTTATAACTTAGGTAGGAGGATTAATATCCAGAATAAAGACTCGGGAGGCAGGAAGCCATTTTAACTGCGTCTGTATTTTCGTTCAGCACTCAACAACAACAACAACTTACGTCATCAACAGGTTATCCAGGGGGCACCGCTGCATTCTCAACAAGAAACGACTACAATCAATACATAACATAGTCCAGTTCCGGTTCCGGCGCTGCGCGAGTGGCAGCCTGTTTACAGCAGCTTGGTTCACTATTGAGCCTTTTTGTGTTTTCCCTTTACCCTGTTTTATTTATTTTACCTCATCGCAGCAATGGAGACCCAACTTGCGGTGGTTTCATTGCTGCTGGGGGATGTTTTTAGCGCGATCGTGTCTGGAGACAAAACTCGGAGCTACGGATCGATCGTGTACACAAGAGATCAGCCGTTAGAACTCCGTGCTAACCCCGCGCCGGCTCCCGGAGAGAGACCTGATATCCCCCGCGAGCTGAGGAGGAAGAGACGGGATGTCGTGCGGGGGCTAAACGTCAGGCAAGGAGGAGACGATACCATCCCGTCCTCCTGTCCGCTATTATGGGGAATGTTAGATCCCTTCTCAATAAAATGGACGAGCTAACAGCGCTAACCCGGCACAAGAGGAATTTCCGGGAGGCTAGCTTGCTGATGTTCACGGAGTCGTGGCTAACAGAGCTCACGCCGGACGCCGTTGTGGAATTGGACGACTTCCAAATCCTACGTGCAGACAGGACACTGCAGAGCGGTAAGACGAAAGGAGGAGAGCGGGCTGTGTTTGTTAATGATAGATGGTGTAACCCTGGGCACATCACTGTTAAGGATCACCTTTGCAGTCGGGACATTGAACTGATAGCTGTTAGCATTCGTCCGTACTATTTACCGCGAGAGTTCAGTCATTTGATGGCGGTGGCGGCGAACGTGCCACCCTCTGCTAACAATGAGACAGTCTGTGACGTACTGACTGCAGCTGTGAGCAGGTTACAAACACAGCACCCAAATGCCTTGCTCCTTATCTCTGGTGACTTCAATCATGTTTCTGATATCTCCTCTCTGCCTTCATTCACAAAATATGTAACCTGCCACACCAGAGAAAATAAAATATTGGACCTGTTCTATGCCAACACCAAGGAGGCATACACATCACTGTCCCTCCCACTGCCTAGGCAAAGCTGGTCACAACTTGGTTGCTCTCCTGCCTGTGTACAAACCTCTCGTCCGCAGGCAGCCAGCTGTGACACGCACAGTTCAGAGATGGTCTGGAAAAGCCGAGGAGGCCTTAAAGGACTGTTTCAACACAACTGTGTGGGAGGTATTCAGTGAAGCCCACGGGGAGGACATTAGGAGTCTAACAGACACAATTACAGACCATATTAATTTCTGCATGGAGAATACCATTCCCACCAGGACAGTAAGATGGTTCTCCAACAACAAACTCTGGATCACACCGGACCTTAAAGCTCTCCTGAAGGAGAAAAAGAGAGCTTTTGTGTCAGGCGACAAGGAGGAGCTGAAGAGAGTGCAACGTCAGCTGAGAAGGAGGATCAGAGAGGGGAAAAAGTCCAACAGGATGCGGATGGAGGAACAGCTACAGCGGAACAATGCCAGGGATGTCTGGAGGGGCCTGAAGACCATCTCAGGCCACGGACAACCAGGTAAGACCCAGAAGGGGGGGTGGGTTTCAGTGGGCAAATGAGTTAAACCTATTTTTCAATATGTTTGATCAGATGCCGGCCCCCACTCAGTCCCCCCTCCTACAGCCCCCACCAACCCCTCCTGCCTCCGCATACGAGACCCTCTCTCCCCCTCTCTTCTCTCCTCTCTCACTCTCCACAGGCTTCAGTTCCCAGCCACATCAGACAACCACCACTTTCTCCTGCTCAGCCTTGTTCCTCACAACATCTCAGGTGAAGAACCAGCTGAGGAAGATGAAGGCAAGGAAGGCAGCGGGTCCCGATGGGATTAGCTCCCAGCTCCTCAAATCCTGCATAGACCAGCTGTGTGGAATCGTCCAGCACATGTTCAACCTGAGCCTGAAGCTGGGCAGAGTCCCCCAGCTGTGGAAAACATCCTGCGTGGTTCTGGTTCCAAAGACCCCCCACCCCAGCCGAAAGAGCTCAACAACTTCAGACCAGTAGCGATGCCGTCTCATCTGATGAAGACCCTGGAGAGACTGGTCCTCGTCCATCTGCGCCCCCTGGTGAGATCTTCGATGGACCCACTCCAGTTCGCATACCAGCCTGGCATCAATGTGGATGATGCCATCATCTACCTGCTCCACACTTCACTCTCCCACTTGGAGAAGGCGGGGAGCACTGTGAGGATCATGTTCTTTGATTTCTCCAGTGCTTTCAACACCATCCAGCCCACCCTGTTGGGAGACAAGCTGGAGGAGGCGGGAGTGGCCCACCACCTCATCACATGGATCAACGACTACCTCACAAACCGGCCACAGTACGTGAGAACACAGGACTGTGCGTCTGACTTGCTCCTCTGCAGCACTGGAACGCCGCAGGGAACTGTTCTGGCTCCCTTCCTGTTCACCCTCTATACCTCGGACAACAAATACAATTCCTCCACCTGTCACCTAAAGAAGTTCTCTGACGACTCTGCGATTGTCGGTCTCATCACTGACGGAGACGATCGGGAGTACAGAGGGGTTACGCAGGGTTTTGTGGACTGGTGTCAGCAGAACCGCCTCCAAATCAACGCTGGGAACTCCAAAGAGCTGGTGGAGGATTTCTGCAAGCGTCAGCACTCTCCGCCTGCACCAGTGAATATCCAGGGAACAGACGTTAAGAGGGTTTCAACTTACAAGTACCTGGGTGTTCATTTGAACAATAAACTGGACTGGAGCGACAACACAGACGCTCTCTATAGGAAGGGTCAGAGCAGACTCTTCCTACTCAGGAGGCTGAGGTCCTTTGGTGTTCAGGGGTCACTCCTCAGGAACCTCTCTGACTTGATGGTTTCACCGGTCATTCTCTATGGAGTGGTCTCCTGGGCAGGAGGCATCTGGGGCCGGGACAAAAAGAGACTGGACAAACTAGTGAGTAGGGCCATCTCTGTCCTGGGCTGCTCCCTGGACTCTGTGGACTCAGTGGGGGGAAGGAGGATGATGGCGAAACTGTAATCAATGCTGGACAACCCAGCTCACCCACTCAATGACACTCTTAGAACACTACACAGCTCCTTCAGTGACTGTACGAAAGAGAGATTCTTCCGCTTCTTCATGCCGTCTGCTGTCAGACTTTTTAACAAGAACATTAGGTCATGCCCACAAACGGATGGGCATTAATGCAATTGTGCAGTCCTAGGATGCAATACACACTACTACTGTGCTTTATCCAATGCTGTACTTAAATATTGACCAATGCTGTATTTTGTTCACCATTACAGTATTCTTATCATTCCAGTACTTTTATCATTACAGTACTTTTACCATTGCAGTACTTTTATCATTGCAGTATTTTCTATCTTTGCAGTATTTTTTCCCTCATTTCAGTATTCTTACCATTACAGTACTTTTATCATTGCAGTATTGTTATCATTGCAGGATTTTCTATCATTCAATATGTTTTTTTTACCATTGCAGCATTTTTATTTATTTCCCCTCTGTACCATGGACATACATTAGGAGTGTTTCCTTACATTTATGTATGTTGAGGGATGTCAGTGTGTATATACATGGGGATTTGTGTCTATACGTTTATACGGAGTATATTTGCATGCTTTTTATGAATGTCTGCTGCTAATGTTATACATTAACGGCTACATTACGCCACCGCCTCTGTGTGATCTATATCTTTCCTGCTGTAACACTGCAAATTTCCCCATTGTGGGACTATTAAATGACATCTTTATCTTAATCCTTATCTTTATAAATGGTTAAAGAAAGCGGTTAATGAAATCCAAGAAACATGCCATTGAGACCATTTTCCATATGTTAATTTCAATGTTTATCTGCTGAGTTGGTGTAAAATCTTGTAAATTTTCACTCATAAAACAATCTTAGAATTTAAAAATAAAGGGGAATCACTTTCATGTGCAGTTACTGTAAGGATACAGCTGATATAAAAGGGAAATGTCAAAAGGCAAAATCATGCTTAGCATATTTAATGCACCACTGTGTTGTGTCAGTGCGTATGTGGGTGACTGAATGAGAAGAAAGAGTGAATACCCAGCAAAACTTATTTCCAGTAGTGCTCCTTACATTCTCTCCCTTAGACTCTTGCCTTCTTTGATGAATTATCAATGCCTCTGAAGTAATCAGTATGCAGTGGTTGTATTCAAAGTTGCTATTCCTGCAGACACGCACAGTCTCCGCTACCGTATGTTCTGTTTGGAAACAAGGCTGTCAAATGAAATCATGATGTGCATTTTGTGATCAACTAAATTCAAATGCAGCTGACTGAATCCTTTGCAGGCTTTCAGTATGGTAAGTATGTGCGGAGAAGGATGCTGAATATTTTTCTATCCTGCATGCAGCTCAAACATAAAAAGCGCAAAGGCATTTAGTGTGAAACTGCATTTAAATACTAAGTTGGTTGAACATTAGGGGTTTTATTTACGTGCCCAGGGAAAATCTGGCGTTAAGTGCAGTCTAACTGTGCCAATGGGGGGGTTTTCTTTCTTTTGACATTTCCCTAAACTTTGCACAAGTACACTGGTTGGCCCTTGTACGAGTGCTGTGGGATGGAACATAGTCGACTCCCAGCCAATGACAGTCAAAGCACACACAAGACTTGACTTTGTGAAAGCAGAAATAGACATTCAAGGGTGGTGCATGAAATTGTTGTGCATAAAGAGCATTTATTGAGGTAAACTGATATTTCTACAGTGATTTAGGGGGATTGTCCCAAGCTATTGTCGGAGCGTGGAATTTGCCTGCCTCTGCCTTGATCATATACACCACCTGCGCCATCATTTCGGCCAGCTTTTAGGTAGTCTACTTTGTGTCACTAATTTAATTTGATTTGATGATTTTTATTGAACATACAAACAGAACAGAAATTAATATAGTCATAAATAAAAGATTCCAAAGTAAAGAGGAAAAAAAAGAAATGTCAGAAGCACAGTCTACATGTTCAATATGGAGTAGGAAGAAGTAGAGAACTTATCTAGTCCTACCCCCTGTTCTCAATGCATTTTTACTTAATTTAAATTAATACAATAGATCAATAATAGGTCAATAATTGGTGAATAGGTGCCTGTCTCCATTTTTATAAATTGGGATGACTTTTGCTATTTTCATTTTGGTTGGAAAGATACCAGATTTGAATGACAGATTACATATATAAGTAAAGAGTTGCACTACATGTTCAATAATAGTTTCTACTAATGGCATATCAATATAAAAATCAGCAGACTTTTTATTTTTTAATGATTTTACAATATTTAATACCTCACTATCATTTACAGGCCTAAGAAACATAGTGGATAAGTTGTTTTTAATATAGTTATCTATTTCAAAGGTATTCTTTGGTTTAGGAATTCCCTTTGCTAGGTGGCTGCCGATATTGACAAAATATTTATTAAATTCGTTCATTAAATTTATTACATTTCAAAATGTTTTTCAATAACTATATTTGTATCTTTTATAAAGTATTCTGGATATTTTTTGGGAACAATGTTTAATTGTGTGATTTAATATTTTCCATATTTCTTGTGTGTTGTTTTTATTTTGGTCTAACAATGTATGATAATGATCTCTCTTACTTGGACTTATACTATTTACTAATTTGTTTTCCTAAGTTTTATACTTTCTTTCGGCATCTTTTGTTCTCAGTTTGGTGAATGTTCTATATAAAATGTTTTTCTTTTTACATGCGTTCTCTATACCCTTTGTCATCCAAGGCTGATCTAAGCCTTTATACTTCCTAGTTATTTAAATTATTGGAAAATATATATTGTATAAGGAGATTATTATAGACTGAAATGCATCATATGCAAGATTTGGATCTTTTTTTGAATAAACCTCAGACCAGTTTTGATTTTCTATGTCAAACTTAAAAGCAGCAATGGAACGCGGTGTTTTTGGTCTTATTTGTGATATTTGAGTTGTTACCTTAGTTTTTTTATCTAAATAATTTTGAAGAACTGCAAAGACAGGAAGATGGTCACTTATGTCATTGATTAGAAGTCCATCTTGTATTTTCTAGTCAATTTTATTTATAAATATATTATCTATTAGTGTGGCTGTATCAACTGTTATTCTACTGGGTTTCGTAATTAATTGCGAGAGGTGCTGGGGCCTCGGCAGCGGCTGCTGCTAGACTGGCCATTGAGGCATCGTACTACCAAATTCACAAGCATGCTTAACTACACTTATCACCTGGGCCGAAAGTGAAGATGTGCCCATTTTTAAAACAAGCGCAGTCTACTTTCAATAAGCACATTGTCAGGTGTGTCTGTGGAATGCCAGCTCAGTGCGCCAGAACGTGCAAACATGCGAGACTACACTTGCCTTGGCACAAAAATGAAGCGTCTGTTTTACTAGCGTTGACTGTTTTAATAGCGAGCTGAGACATGACGCAAGTACATCAAGCGCACATGCAAAATGACTAACTTGAACAGAGGTGGATTTACCACTTAATAATGCTTTTAAATTCATGAGGGCCAGGCCCAAAGACTGCTGTACATAATTCTGTGCTGACATTTTAATGCATAGATAATAGCTTTTGTACACCAAAGATCAGCTCTTTCTTCTCAATTTCCATTTATTTCCCTTTGTAAAACCCTGTAATTTATCACCACGTTGCTTCCCCTTGAGAGTCCTGCAGAAGCAGGCTGGTTTAACTACGTTGACAAGAGTTAGGCTCTTTAGCAGAGCTGCTTATTGATCGTAATTGTAAGCAACATAAGTTTGACGTAGAAAACAACAATCTGGTCAGACACAGTGAGGAACATTATGACTTTATAGAAAATTCTATAAATAAAATAAAATAAAATAGAAAGGTCTATGTGTATTGCTGTTTGAGTGAGATGATGTTGAAATGTGGTGGCATACTTGTTTGTTTTGACTCCTCCTATTGTCGTATACCACCCCAGAAATTATAATTACAAAATGAAGGCTCATGCAGAAATGAGTGTACCCATTGTTACATATCCAGGGCAAACGGTGCCTGCTCGGCACTGACACAGAAACCAGTGAGTGTGGCAACCTGGCTGTCGCCCCATTGGTGCATACAAGAGAGAAACTAATGTATCAATCTGATATTGATACTGAATTGTTCTTGATATCCCAACAATTAATAAACTATTCAAATAAATTTGGATTCTGTGTTAAAATGGTCATTTGAAATGTGAAATCCGATATGGGCTTCGAGTCGAGCCTTTGTAATAAGTAGAACTTAGAGCAAGTTAAGCCGCTGATCATGGTAATTGGAGCGAACTCGTTTTTGCACTTGAATTTGTGGACTTGTCTCTTTAAGAGCCCACTGGGCCCATCACCTCTCTCCTGCAACTCTACGCCTGTCATAATGCTCTCATCACCGTGGCTTGGCTTTAGTTTGGGGCAAACTTAAAAGCACTTGAACTTCCGGGACGATGGAAATTGACAAGGGTGGATGAAGAATCTGACAAACTCGTTTATGCCTGATTGGTCGAAATTGGCGTTTTGTGGTAGATGGCTGGCCACCATTGGATGTGGAAGAACTTTGTTGCTGGCCGCTTGGTAAACGTTGTGATAGCTATGTGCACGATTGGGCGTCTAATGCTTGCCTGAAGTGCGTTGGGACTGCTGAGCTGCTACTCTGCTTGGTGATGTATGGGTGAGGAGTCTCGCACTGGCTGGAGTGTTCTCTGTTTTGAGACCTGGAGCTTGGATAGAGTTTTGTGGCAATGAGTCCACACATCGTTGATTGCTCTTGTCCTGAGAGCGTAGATGTTGTGCCATTGTTGGATCTCTGTATAGCTGTCCAGTCGTATCTAAAGCGAACAGGGACTAGCGTCTAGCTCACCCGGTTCATCCTGAACATGTTCTTGTAGTAATGTGATTGAATGTTGTCTTGATTGTTCCACAACATATTGTTTGATCCGTTCTACAGGGTTAAGGGGACTTTCTCCAAATTGGAGCTTTCTGCTGGCTTGCTCACTCTCTTCCACAGCAGCTTCTGAGTCTCTGCTTTGGCAACAGCAGCAGCTGCTGCTTTCTCCAGCGACAGCTTCTCAATTTTTGCCTCTAGTTGCGCCTTTTCCATTTTAAGGACAATTTCCTCTTCCGCGAAAGCAAGGCGTGCTTTCGCTGCCTCAGCCTTGGCACGTCCCCAGATTGCGGCACTCCCAGTAGATGCTATCGATGAACATGGGCCGTGGGATTTACTTTTTAATGACTCTTCTTTGTGGTCCATTTTCTGTGTCCAACGTATAACTGATACTATCTTCAGCGATGAGGATGTCGTTTCACTGTCCTGCCTTCCTAAAGTTCCCTGAACACGAAGGCAGTAAGCTCAACACCTTCCGCTCATCAAGACTCTGGACACCAGCTTGACCAGTCGACTCCAGGTTAATTGACAATTGAAAGGGTGAAACTGACAACCACAAAAATACATTGTGTAATCAGCAATATGAAACAAATGGATAACTTAATTACCAGACAATTACAGCATTTGTTACCAAATGTGAAAATAAACTGATTTTAACAGTCTAAATTACTGCGTTTAAAATTAGTGTACATTTATTGTAAACAGTAAACATACTTGAACTTGACACACCGTTATATTTTACACGGCAAGAATCATGACACAAAACGCCCACTAAAGGGCGCTGTTAAACAACAAATGAACTGCAAGAACGCAACCTAACTGTTCGGCAGTATGACACAGATCACGCACTTTAAGTAGATCAACTCACGTCTTATAGCATACATGGTTCACTACTAAAATAAGATATAATGAAACTGCCAAACTTAAAGGAAACGAAGAAGACATACCGACGATGCCACGGCTGCTCAAGATGTAGCAAGTCGTTTGGAATGACCCACAGAATTGGCGTAAAGACACGAGGCAACGTTTGCACGACGGCACTACTTTCGGGATGTTTAATCATGTGACTGTCTACGCTGCTCTTAAAGGCATCAGCATACTTTACAGAACCAAATGAGTAAAGTTAGAGATAATAACAGACTATAAACAGGAAGTCTGAATAAGAGGAAATTATCTGCCTAGCAGAGGCAGGACAAACATGTTGTAGGTTTGTTGGATGGACAACTGTTTGCTGTTGCTTTATATTTGTCATTGCCATTGTCTGTGTTGTTGAAGTCTTTGCTTTGCTTCTTCATGGATCGTACTAGAAAATCTTCACATGTCTGGAAATATGTTTCATTTCATGATTGACACTTTGATCGACAAAATCCCATCCATAAATTATCATGAACAACATAAGTCATTCAACAAATGGACTAAAGTAAATTATACAATGATGAAATCATATTTTAAGTAAAAAACTAGCATCTGAATAAATATTACTTCACACATGCCAGTTTTTTGTTTTTGTTTTCTTTTACATTTTGTTTACCTGCAGTGATTTTAGACGTACAGCAGAGATATCAATACAGTGTCATGTGTCAATACACTCCTTGAGGCCCTATCTACACATCACGACTCACCAGTGAGTCGCTAAAACCTCGTTTGTCCTCTCAACATTACTGTTGTTTGTAGCTCATTCATGTACTGACACAGATTCGTCTTCAATAACTCTGGACAACCGCGCTATCCTGGACATCATTCAACTCATCAGTGAGTCAATGCCAACCATTTGTTTCATGGAATTTGCACAATTGTATTGTACTTTGCTTGTTTTGGTGCAGGGGGGTTATTACACACACAGCTAACACTAAAATTATCTCGAAGTCCGGGCAGCACAGCAAACTTTGTCACGGCCAACTTAGTCCTTCTTTATCTAATTTCCTTCCCGCTAAATTAATAACAAAGCCAAATGGTTCAAATCGTTGAGTATATGCTAAATTAGGTGTTTGACCCTTCATGGCTTTTTCAAACTTATTGAATATAATGCCTATAAATCTAAATTTCTTTTTTCCTGTTGTCTTTAAGCCTACTAATTTAAAAACATTGTTGGGCATAATATTCTTAGAACATTGTCTTTGACTTACTTGAACTTAACTTAGCTTTGAGCTAACAATGGAATTAAGTGCACTTTACTCTTGCAATGTATTCATGAATTTTCCGCTTAAAATGTTTGTTTTGTATTTTCCTAATTTTAATGAATTATATTTTTGGGACTAATTGCAATTTTTTTTGTACTTGTTTTGGGTATGTTTTTTTAATTTGTATTTATTTCTTTTACCCCACCATGGATTTCTGCAACAATTTGATGAAATGAAATGCAACAAAGGGAAGAAAACCCCCAACTGAACTTTGAAATGAACCTTCAAAGCCGTTTTTTTTTATATAATTTTTTTTCAAGAATATGTGATTATTTCTTTCAATTTTCTTGGAAAAAAGAAAAATATTTACAGCTCTATAGATTGTATGATTATTGATATCTCATTGTAAGTGATATAACTTATAAATATTTTCTATTTATATATCTCTTGGAAATTATCTCTGGTGTGCTGTGCAATTATTCCCACTCCATAGTCAACCGTCTTTTGTATATACCATATCATTAAAAAAACTCAACAAAACTTGGTAGTAGTCGGTCCTATGAGCCCTAGCCCCTAGAGTTACACTTGAATAAGGAGTATTTGTTAACTGCAAGATAAAACAAGGTCACCAACTTTTGTGGAATATAAAATGTTAAGTACAATTTTCAAACAACTGACCTTGGTTCTTCTGTAGCTTGAGTTGTTTCGTAGGGATGTAAAAATTCATCGAAAAATAATACCGATATAAACTGCTCAAAATATGCATTGATATAAAAAAAAATCGATTCACAACGCCATGTTAAGCAAAGCCGTTCTCTCGTGTCTGTGCTGTAAACAAGCTGCATATGCACAATTACTTAAAATGTTGTAAACTTCGCTTTGCCACATGTATGAAAAACCAAAACATAATTTTTTTATGCGTGACTGACATCTAAACAGCAAGAGCATAAGTGCTAACTTGCGAATACGGAGCGTGTTGCGTTTATCAAGTCGGAAATTTCACCACCCAAAGTACATGACGCATTTGCCACAAGCCATTAACGGCAAAACCCAACAATAAAACATAATATGCCCAGGTAGTTTAAATATACTAATTTAAAGTGCTAAAAAATAGTTCTCGCTCTCTCTCTCTCTTTCCCTCTCTCTCCCTCTCCCATTTTTAGGCACATACAACATTTTGAATGTGCAGATGATAATATGCAAACTAGAGAAGCAAAACAAAACGTTTTGTATTTAGGTTATATAAAAACTAAATTAAAATCAATTTAAATGATGATTTTCGTTTTCTTTTCTGCATTTCCTCAATTTTATTCAAATGATTTTACCCCCTTCTACATTAAAAAAATGGATTGGTGCTCAAGAAAGGTAAAATATGTTTACAAGTTGGCGGCATGGTGGCCCGACTGGTTAGCACGATGGCCTCACAATGTGGAGGTCATGGATTTGATTTTGGCTGCGGCCTTCCTGTGTGGAGTTTGCATGTTCTCCCTGTGCCAGCGTGGGTTTCCTCCCACATTCCAAAAACATCCGCGGCGGGTTGATTGGACACTCTAAATTGCCCCTTGGCATGAGTGTGAGTACGGATGCTTGTTCTTCTATGTGGGCCCTGTGATTGGCTGGCAACCAGTTCTGGGTGTCCCCTGCCTGCTGCCCGAAGAGGCCTGGGATAGGCTCCAGCGCCCCCAAATCAGGGCATGAGTGAATCATTACATCACTATTATTTAGTCAAACAAAAATAAATCTATTTCAAATCGGAAAAAAAATGTAATTTGTTTTCGTGAACTTTGGTGTCAACATGTGGAATCATCTAAGGTGGGTATCAGATCCTGATGTAAAGATTGGGAAATAAAGTTATCGTTTTATGATCAATACAATACCCACCTTTTTCTCGTCAGCAAAAAAAAGGATATGCCCTCTCTATTTGGAGACTTTTACCGGGGAATGTTATGTTTGATAATTGTCTAAATAAGTAAATATGTATTTATACTAATAAATCCTATAACCATGTGGACCGTGGGCCTGTGAGACATTAAATGTGGTGCTGACGAGTCAGGCAAAGAAACAAAGATGCATCCCGTCTGCTATACATTTTCTATGTCAATTTTCCCATTCAAGGTCACAGAGAGTTGCAGTCTATCCCAGATGATTTCGAGTGGACTACCCCATGGCATTAAGCTAGCTAAGGCGGACTACAAGAGGAGGCTGGAGTCCCACCTTGCCAGCAACAGACCACAGGAGGTGTGGCAGGGTCTACGGAGCATCACCAACTACCGAGGCAGCAGCATGACATCTGTAGACCCAAGTGCATCGCTGGCAGAGGAGCTTAAACGCTTCATGCCTCAACTCCCCCCCACTCACCGTAGAGGAACACGATGAAGGCGCGCGCTCCTGGCTATTAACCCCAGGAAAGCTACTGGACCCGACGGAATACCAGGCAAGGTCCTCAGAGCATGTCCCCACCAACTGTCGCATGTTTTCTGCAGGATCTTCAACCACTCCCTGGCTCAAGCAGTCATCCCCTCTTGCTTGAAAACTTCCACCATTATTCCTGTCCTCAAAAAATCACCCGCAGTCCTCCTGAATGACTACCGTCCTGTTGCTCTCACGCCAGGTCATCATGAAGTGCTTCGAGAGACTGGTTCTCCAGCACATCAGGGACTGCCTTCCTCCCACTCTGGACCCCTACCAGTTTGCATACCGGGCTAACAGATCCACTGAGGATGCCATCGACACTGCTCTGCATATTGTGCTGGGCCACCTGGAACAACAGCAGAGCTATGCCAGGATGCTCTTTGTGGACTACAGCTCGGCATTCAACACAATCATCCCGGACATCCTCGTCGCCAAACTGGACATTCTCGGCCTCCCTGCCCTCACACGCATCTGGATTAAGGACTTTCTGACCAACAGACCCCAGACTGTGTCGCTCGGCCCCTACACGTCCTCCACCCGTACGCTGAGCACCGGTTCCCCTCAAGGATGCGTGCTGAGCCCTCTCCTATACTCCCTCTACACCTACGACTGCAGCCCGGCCCACGGTAACAACACCCTCGTCAAGTGTGCTGACGATACGACAGTGGTCGGTCTGATCTCGGGAGGTGACGAAACAGCTGTAAGATGGGCTGAGGATATGTAATCAGTTTGTATGTTTATAATCATGTTTTTATATACTCATTAACGTTTAACACACACACACTGACACTTACGTTGTTGCTTTAACGCACACACGCACAGACATTTACGTTGTTGCTTTAGCACACACGCGCACAGCTCGAACACACGCACACACGTACGCTTTTCTCTGAGTTTCGATTTCCTTGCTTCAGTTGAATTCCTGACTGACCTTCACACGTGATTTATGCCTGCTTTCCTGTCTCCCTGGAGACAGACCCCCATTGTCTGCTAAGGTATGAGTTGGCTTCAATAAAAAGACCCAGCGGGGGGGGGCTGAGAGTCAGAGAGGGTGCGAGGGATTGAACTAAGCAAGACGCTTGTTTTCCTCCTGGCTCTCTCTCTCCCCATTCGCGAATGGTGAAAAACAAAATTTTGGTTTGCCTTTGGTTTTCAGTAACCTTTAGTAAGTAAGTTATTTTCAGTCTAAAAAAGGCGTCAGGGCATATTAAACCTGACAATTATTTGGTGCCGATCATCCGGGAGCCACATCCGGATGGCGACCGTCGCGAGACATCGGACACCGCAAACTGGCGCCAGCGCTTCTCCATTGAGGAAGCAAGGTCTCCAAACTCCGCTTCGGCCGTCCGCCCGATGTCGGTTCCCTATCGGACAAGGCTGATCCAGAGGAAACCAGGTATTGTTTTTCAAATTATTTTGTACCACCATTTTAAAATGTTAAAACAATTGGAAGGGGGGTGAAAGAGGTGAGTGAGACACCGCGCGCTGAGGCCGGGCCTCAACCGTTTAGACAGTACGGTTAAAATAAACTGCATCGTGCTAGTCCAAGGAGTTATATAAAAAGAATCAGTAGCGAATTAGGCCATAACTCATTGAGAGACTGGGTCTCCCCTACGGATAGCACGGTGAACAAATTGAGTAGTGTTCCTCTGTGTCGAAAAAGAAAAAAAAATTGGTTGCGAATTAGGCCATAACTCGTTGAGAAACTGAGTTTCTGGGGAGATTTCCCCTACGGAGCAAATTGAAGAGAAGAAAAAAGAAATAAGACAGCCCAGAGAAGAGAAACAGGGTTTCTGAGCAAATTAAATGTTCCTCGGTGTCGACAATGGAGAAGTGGTCGGCAGCCTAGAGAAGAGAAACAGGGTTTCTGAGTCTACTCACAATTTCACATTAAATTTAGGGAATAATAAAATAATAAGGCATTATTTGCGGTGGTTTTTATTATTTTTATTTGAATTTCTTTGGTAAGCAGACTGCTCATTTGACTGAGAAGTGTGTGCGTGTGAATGAGGGGCTGCGCAGCTATGTGTGATGAGCAGCGGTGATAGTGTGGGGGATTATGTATGCGTGAGTAAAGATAGCGGACTTCAGACAACAATGGAAAATGGGTCAAAACGTGGCCAAAGAGTTGGAAGCAGATTCAGATGTGAAATTTATGAACGGGTATTGACTCGGATTGTGGCCAATTTCTGGAGAGTGAAGAAATATGACTAAGCCACGCCTGAAGGAAGGAAACCTGTTTCAAAGCAGTGAGAAAAGAATTGGCAGAAAAAAAAGGAAGCTGAAGATAAGAAAGGGATAAGAAAGGATAAAACACAATATCAGTGGACGTGCAATGTACATTTTGCTTGTGAATGTTTGCGAAAAACCGTATGCAAAGTGAGTGAATGGTGTGATTGGGGATTACAAATACAATTTGGTATTTTATCCCATGTAATACAGTAGGGTGAAAACAGCAAACTGACAGGAAATTTGACTTGCTGTCCTACTGATGAGAAACCAGTTTTTAGAACACCCTAGGTGTTGACAAACTGGTCCAAATTTTCTAAAATGGGGATATTAGGTAGTAAAATAAAACCCAGGGATACGCTGCAGTGTAGAGATTGGAAGTTCAATAAGAAAAGGAAAGGAATGTGAAAAGAAAGATGGAGAATGTGTAGAAAAGAGAAAGGAACAATGAATGTTCCATAGAAAGGAGGATGATGAAACAGGACCAGTATTGAGAATGACGGAGAAAGTGGTTGAAGAAGGTAAAGAAAGGAGGGTGCAACTGCCCCCCTGTATCCTGAGTTACCCCCACCTCCACATTAGCAGGTAACGCCATATAGAATGAAGACTAGACCAGACGGAACTGCATCGATAAGACAAAGAAAACCTCAAAATCTAAAATGCGCTCACCTCAATGTGCTGCGTGCATAAGTGGCAGTGTGCATTTGTGGCAGAGGCTGCACTGGCCCTACAGGGCTGCACATACATAATTATGAGAGATATTAGTTGAATTGAAGGACTTATAATTGGCCAAAGATAAGGATAGATTGTGTTGCTGTTATTACTAAAATGTTCTTCTTGTTTGTAGTTGTTCAGTGTTGAGAACTGTGTGTGTGTCGTTTTGTGGACCCGTGTATATGTCTGTGTGTCTAAATGTCAGGGAGAGTGATAAAAGTGGTTGGAATTGTGGTAAAAGGATTGATGAAGTAAAGATAAAATGGAATCAATGATTAGTAACCAACGAAAGGCTACTTAGGAGTGATGAGATCTTATTGAGGAAAATAATTCAGAAATTTACAAAAAGAGATCAATAAAGGGGAAAAGATTATTATTATTCCAATTTGAAAATAAAATAAAATGACTTTTACGACAGGCACAGACGACAGAGAGGAGGAAGAAGAGGACCAAACAGGCGAAATACATCAGGCTGTTGGCGTTGTGGTAAAGAAAGCCATATAGCAAGAGATTGCCATGAGAGTTTCTAGATGAAGAGGTCCTCCTAAATTTACAAGAGATATTGGCCTTTGATGAAATAACTGAGCTGAAATAACTGTATTGGTAAATGGGTCACCAATTACCTTTTTTATGTGACACTGGTGCATGTAGGATTGCTTATAATAAATCAATTCCAAATGATAGGGCAAGTGAGAAAGGTGTCATAGTCAGATTTGCAAGTGTAAAACTGTATAGAGTAACAGAATTAGAACCGGTGTGGTTGAAGTACCCAGAATGACACTGAGTTGGTTGCATGAATTGAACTTAGTTTTACTTTTACAGAACAATGAGAGCCCAAGTTGTGGGGAGGTGATTAATTTACAGAAAAAGATTAGTGATGACACAATTTATACTTACATGATCCAACAGATAAGGTATATAATTCTGATGATGGTTCTTACTTAATTGTATACTTGCGTCTCCTTCAGTAAGGGAGAAGTAGGTGTTTTATGAAAACTTAACAATTGAATGAAGCTTTTGAAAGTGAGCATGACAAACCTTTGCAAGAGCATAGGTGATTCCTGATTTTGTAATTTTTGATTCGACACATTGATAGTTTTGAGTGGTTTTGGCAAGGCTACAGTGAATTTGGAAATTAGGAAAAGAGAAAGGTCAGAGGAAAGGTTTGACAGGAGGCAAAGAGGAGGTGTGGTCGTAAACCATGAGTGTGTTGAAGAAACAGCTCTGTGAAGAGGTCCCAAGTGAGGAGAAGGAGGTCAGAGAGAGAGTTTAGTGATTAAAGAAGGTGTCATTTGAATGAGAGGAGGATAGGAATTAGATTCTGCTTTTTGGTGAATTGAAGAAATTAATATTTTATATTTCATATTTCAGTTGATGATGATTTGTATTAAGGTAGACCAGAAATGGAATAAAATGCAGAGATAGAAATGACACAGGGAAAAATTTAGCTCGAAGGGCTATAATTTTCATTAAAGCAGAGAAGAAATTAGAAACTACAAATAACATTGAGGTGTACTTGTCCACTTTGAGGTAGAACTGGTTGAAGTGAAATGAATCACAAAATTAGAAAAATAGGAAATAAAATAGAATTAACATGAAATTTGTGATTAGTTGAAAAGGAAAAGGAGAATTACAGGCTTTTCAAATAAAACAACCTAATTTAAATTGGCCAACTTGTCAAATGGAAGAGAAAATTCTAAATTATGCACAAAAAGCATGAACGTGTTGAGCAGAAGGAGAAGGAAGAAAAAAGGAGGAAGCAGAAAGTCTTGTTATAAACATTAACTTTTCAGGACGAGTAGTGATAGCAACGGAGGATCACGTGACAAAAAAAAAACAAACATAAAAAGTAAGTGTAGAAGGGGTCTACATCAACGTGCGTTTTACTTATTAGGCCGTGATACACTGACACAATTGGACATATCAGAATCAATAAGCAAGGGCGAATTTAAACAAACGTCAAAACTTTAAAAGGGGGCATTGTCAGTGATAAGCAAAAGGAAAAAAAAAAAACATTGCCAGACCACTTTTCTGTAAACACCTTCCTTGGGACGTCTCGATGACCCCCATTAAATCCCTGACCCTTCGTAGATAAAGTTGAGGCCCAGTGCCTCTCAGGGTTGTAATTTATGTGTTAGGGAGGTCCAACAAGCCTTGGTAATCTTAAGAGCAACAATATTGTCATGGCCATAAAATGGATTGTGTATGTTGTACCTTGTGAAGATACACTACAAGGCCAAAGGGAGATTGTATCGACAAAGCATCTTAACGCACTACCAAATTATTATGAGCCATTTGAGCAAACAGTGACTGCAAAAAATGACTTCTTTAGCCTGGGTTACTGCAGGAACCAGGGCAAAGTGAATTCATTTGCATATTAGTCACAACAATTGTATTCCGTGGCTAGAGTGTGATCAAGCAGCCTTCACTCCTGCTTTAAGGAATCAAAAAATGACATTCTTTTTTCCACCACATTCACATTGCACGGCGACCTAATTGTCACAGGGACACATTACACTGACAAGGTATGGTGCGCGCAGCCAACGTCATTGTTTTTTCCCCGCACCATCTAGAAGGCGCCACACGACTGTGGAGCCGTCCAAATTATCACCAAACCGCGACTTGACCTTATGGACACTTTTTTCCTCCCAACTGGAGGAACTCAGACTTGTAAGACAGACCAGGTGCACATTCCAGACTGATAAGAAGTAAAAGTGTTTGAGAACCAAGGTCACAGGCTGAAATCACACTGACTTTTATGCAATGGGAGTATTAGCAGTGTGATACCAACAGATAACTTGTAAGAGAGAGTTGTATAGTTACAATGTGGACTGAGAGTCAAGATAAATGTTCATGTGTTCTGTCGACATTGGGCAAACAAGGGCTTTAAAACCACAACAGGAAAAGAAAAGTTGTGCATAAAGCACGTCTAAATAATTATTTGTAAATGCTGAATTCTTTTCTCAGAAAATGACACAATTACAATTGAATACTGCCTTGCTGACAATGCAGCAAGGCTGGAGCCCAAGTCATGACCTCAAGGTCGGCACAGCACTAATAAGAGGGAAATGAACACACACACATACACACGCAGCAAATCAACTTGACAATTTGATCTCACGCCAGGAAAAAATGCACCACTAATTGAACGCACACATTGGGGGAACAAAGGTGTAAACATTGCTGAGGACAGGATCAGCAAATTGGCAGATGGCAAGTCCTGGCTGCCTAATTCATTGACTGGAAAAGTAACAAGAGTGACACACGAGCATAGCCGTGTGTCAAGAGAAGGGGAGTGTGATATGAAATTGTTCCCACCTAGAGATTTTTCAACAAAAAAATTTTTTTTAGGCAAAATGTTATTTGTTTGAGATGCAATACTGTTTGGTTGTAATTAATATGTTTTCAAAATGGATTACGTTGTTTCCAACAACATATGATGATGCTAAAACAGTCGGAAATGTCATGATCCGTCTGTTTTCGTTTCAGCAACTGGGCGTTCCCTCCTCGCGCGTCCCGTTGCACGTCACCAGGCAGGGAGAGACGCGCCACAAGCCACGCAGCTGATGCCCATCACGTTAATTATCCACTGACTACTTAAGCCGCCGCCGAGGATCTCTCGGCGTCGGATTATTATATATCCTGCGATGCTCATGCTTCATGCTCTTGATTTGCCCATGTTATTCCGTGTCTTGATTGTTGCGTTATTTGTGATTATTTCTTCAGCTATCTTTCGGCTCGCTTTTCGTTCTTGTTCTCGTTATTTGGACTTCCCTTCTCCTTCTGTGGTAAGCCATTTCTCGTTTTGTAGTTTTTTCTTGCTGTGCAAGCGCTTTAAGTTAACTATCGTTTTTCTTTTCTGGTGTGACATCGTCTTCCAGCGCTTTTTGTTCCCGCCGTCCGCGACAGTTGTAAGTATAGATATCTGCCTAGATTTATACCCCTGCCTAGTTCACATCATAGTATTGATGTGGATTGATTGTTCTCTGTCGGTCCCAATAAACATCTGGTCGAAACTTCTTCTCGT
This sequence comes from Idiotropiscis lumnitzeri, assembly GCF_059441095.1. NCBI lineage: Eukaryota > Metazoa > Chordata > Actinopteri > Syngnathiformes > Syngnathidae > Idiotropiscis > Idiotropiscis lumnitzeri. The sequence goes on along the minus strand of NC_142400.1, from coordinate 21,970,429 downwards.
GGTCAGCGTTTTTAGAGTTCACCCTCCGCTTCCGGCCTCGGCCGGACAGCGACCCTGTCAGGAAAAAGTATTGTGTAATCGAATTATCCTGACATTTGGAATTTCAAGAGTGATTTAAAGTGAAAATGATGCATTTTGTGAATGAGGTTGTAACAAGTGGGACAGTTGTTGCGAAATTGACTCAAAGCGTCATTGTGCATACAGTCTGCAGGACTTGTGGAACACACTAATGGAACTGTGAAGGCCAGACAATATTAAGACAATGAGAAAAAAAAAAAGACATATAGTGCCAGCCGAAGGAAGGACACTATCCCCTTTTGAAATCCTATATGGCCTCACACATAGACTCTCAGGTTCATCAGAACCTCCAGCGACTGGCACATCGGTCCCAGTCCACATGAAAAACATGTTTGACCGAAAAAGATGCAAAGACACAATTACTGGTCAGTGTGTTCTGATCCACAGAGAAATTATGTCCGTGTGGGAGACCAACTCTTCTTCAAGGTGTTGAAACGACTTCGTTGGGCAAGTGAATGCTGAGATGGCTCTTGCCAGATGATGGCAGTGACCCCGACGGCAGCAAATCTTAAGTCAATACTGTTACTCAAAACAACTTTCCAGAGTCAATCTCCCAGCTGGCAGCACTCTCCCTCAGCCCACGCGGAACGCATTTTGGGTTCTGGATGATGTCAATGAGACATACATGCAACCTGGCCGTATGGCTGCGTTTGAATCCCAAAAAATACCATACATATCCAATCTAGGACCACATAGGAAAGTGGACCAGGTTGGATTTGAAAAAAAAAATAGCAATTCAGACAGACATTAAAAAAACAAAACAAAAAACAAAACAGATACATGTCGCATGCAGGCAAAAAAATAAAAAAATCCTATCCGGGTTGCAGTTTCACATTTGTTGTTAGTGGCAAAGGAAAAGTTAATGAACATTGTGGCTATATTATTTCAAAAATTGTTTGATTTATTAAATTTACAGGTAAAAGTTATAGACTTAATTAAGGACAAAATATGAACTTTTTACCACTGCAAATACCGTACATATGTGAAGTATCACTTTAAGTTGGAAAACCTCCAAAGGTGTGAGCGGGAAACTAATAGTGGGAAGACAATCTAACCTGGAAAATATGTTTAAAATAGGTATGAATTAAATATTTTGGGTTGTAAGGTACATATATAGATAGAAGGAGCCACTGCAAGACCATTTTCTCTCTCTGTCTCTGAAATAAGGGAGATGAGATGGTTTTGACTGTTCAAACACCCATGCAGTAAACAGATTTTGCCGCAATCTGTTACAGCTTTGAAGCATATTGTAAGCTAAACAACATGACATGTACCATCATGCTAAACTGCTTGTTGATACACAAGTCATAGCTGGCAAAAGGCATTCATTCCATTTGTCCCTGTTTATACAGAGGGACAAGGTGTTACAACAGCCTAACATTCATGTCCTGAATCCCCTCTGGAGACCCCTACATACATCATGTGGCAATGATTATGTTATTACTCACGCAAACACTGAGGCAGTTCTCCACTCCATGTGCCATTTCCTGTGCAGGTGAGCACAGCAGGGAAGGACAACTCGTAGCCCGACACACAGCTGTAACTTACACTGGTGCCCCATTCCCACACTGAGCCCTCCAAAAGACTGTTAGGGATGGATGGAGGCGTCACACATGTCACCACTGTGGGAAAAATAATAGGATAGTATTAATTGCTTCTTAAAGTGTTTCCAGTCAAGAGCACTAACACGAAACTTAATAAGTAACTCAAGCAACACCAAGGCTGGTAAAAGTAACAACACGCAAAAATATGGAACAAAAACGACAACACCACCACAGATGAGTCTGGCATGAGGAGTTAAATCCAACAGCGCTTCAGGTAGCAGTGCAACGTCTATATCACGAAGTGGATAATTTCTTCAATCTACCGATATGGATTGTTTTCTCGAAGTGCCACGGGTGATTAAAAGAAACCAAATAGTCTATATAGCCTTAGGCAAAAGCACACAATTTATTAAAATAACAAAGAAAAAAAAACATAACAGGTGCAACAAACATCTTTTAATGGCTTGGATATCATCAAAATGAATTACGTGAATATGCAGATACTCTCCACAAGGCTCATATGTGTTTTACATTGTTATAATGCGAGTCAACGAATTAGAGCATCTTTCGTGTGCCTACACACTACAACACTACCGGGCACAGCAGGACTTAAGTTAACTTCATAATGCATTGTAATGTTTGGATTATTGTTTGTAATGCAATGAAGGGTTGGAGGTTTGGTGAAACACTTTCTTTAGTCATAGAACGTAAATTATTATTAAATCAGTTGCTACACTTTAAAATGTGTTTTGAATTGAGACTACAGTATTCAGCCTCGAGAAAATGGTCTGCTTTGAAAGCATTTTGGCCAGAGCATGAGTGTATACACACAACCATCATTCCTTCATGTCTCTCCTTCTCTTGCAGTCATTCATACAGAGAGAATCACTGTACAACATCAGTGCAAAATGACCTAGCAGTTAGGCTAGTTACCATCTTTCACAGTTATATACAGCTCCTCGGATAAAGTTTAATCTTCTGGCAATGCAACACCATTTGTACATTTTGGCAATGAGGCTTTTGGACCTTTATAGAATCAGAAGAAAATCAGTACATCAGGCTCACTACAAGCTCTCTATTCAAATGCTATCTGGTCATATTTGGTTTGTTTATACCGTACATGACGAGTAGATGATAGATATTTTTCTTGCCTCGGGATATTTCGTTTCAGCATTTTAGCTTCACCAGAGAATAGCAATGAATGTGGAACATGCCACTGCGGAATTCCCAGGCATTCGTGCCAAGGTGTCATCCACCTTTTGTTCTTCATTGGCAGTTGACCCCCCCACCCCCCAAAAAAATTCAGCAGCAGAATACAGCATATTTTTTAAATGTGTGAGCGAATGTAGTACTGATCTTGCTCCTAATGTGTTGTTTAGCAATGCCATTTTGCCCAATTTTGAAGTCTAAACACGTTCACTTGCAATTGTTTTTCTTTCATGCTAATGAGCAAGCAAAGAGATTCTCCAGAGATTGGAATTCTCGTGCTCTTGTTCTAGAGGCAGATGCACTTCACTTTGGATAGCCTCACTAAAATGCCCAGATGGAAGCTGTAAAGTAGACAATTTGTCTGGATGTGATCAGAGTATAAGACCGTTGGATGGGAAGTAGAAAAACATGGATATGGGGTAAAATGGAACAAAAAGGGGATTAGGAAATAGGCATACTAGTTAAAACATTTTTTGGCAGTGTCCAGCAGTGTTGTTTGTGGCAGGCATTTTAGATATAGTCATAGTCATTTGAAATAGAATGCTTATTAGTTTTCATCACATTTAGTCATTCCTATTTGCGATAGTTTTAGTTTACTTTTAGTCATCAAAAACGCAAAAAGGTTTTAGTCTAGTTTTCGTCGACGATAACTCAAAAAGGTTTAAATCAGTTTTAGTTAAAAATAGACATACGAGGTTTTCATCGACTACGAAGGATTATGCATTACAAGCATTTCTTTGCCAACTCTTGAGGTTTTATTTCACTTAAGGCAACATAAATAAACAACATTAAAAATGTTTTGAACAACACAGACTAGTAGTAGACTTGTTCTAATACACTAGCACAAGTCCAAATTCTATCAAACATATAATTGTAACAGCTTATTTTTATCAGCACCAAGTAGTACCGAGTGTCACTGTCGCCATGGTCCGTCAAACAAAAGCGTGTGAGTGTGTGAGAGCTGAGACGAATGACAGCAGACGTGTTTGTGTTTTGTTGTGTCGGTGTGTGCAGCGGTGTGTGTGTGCGGCGCAAACGCCCTGCGTGGTGCCCCTGTGGTGGACGTGCCCAAACGTGGATAGATTGCGCCAGCATTGCAAAGTTTTGAACATCTGACGGACCACACGCTAACAATTTCATCCTGTCTCATCTGGTCAACGAAAATTAATGTCATTTTTGTATTCAAAGTGCCACGCTTAGCACGTCATTGTCTCGTTATCGTCATGTAAAAATGGGTCGTTAACGAAATATTTTCATCGTCATCGATGACGAAAACAACACAGGTGTGGAAAATGTGTTTCGCACAGCCTGAAAAGCTGCCGGATGTGTGTGCAAGTATCCTGACAGTTTATCAGTTCTAGAGAGAAGAAATATTCTTGTGCGTGTGATGTCCATCAAATTCAGAGTATCAAATAATTTAATTTAGTTTAAATTGCAATCACCAAAAACATGCATGGCAGGTTGATTGAACACTCTACATTGCCCCTAGGTATGAGTGTGAGGGCGGATGGTTGTTCGTCTCTGTGTGCCCTGCAATTGGTTGGCAACCAATTCAGGGTGTCCCCGCCTACTGCCCGAAGATAGCTGGGATAGGCTCCAGCACCCCCCGCGACCCTAGTGAGGAGAAGCGGTACAGAAGATGGACTTTACAAATACTAATAACAAACTTCAGATAAAACACTGAGTAAACGCCGCCCTGATGAAACACACTGGAATCTGCACTGACTTTTTCAATTGCTAAAATTTCAAAATAGGGGCATGTCATTACGATTTGGGTTGAATTTCGCAGACATTATGTAAATTTGGTCCTTTCTTTTGCAAGGCCAGTTGTGCGTCTTTTTGCTTTGGATCAGAGAGTAGACCTTCCTTGAATGTATAGGCTGTCTATCAACAATCAATTAGAATTTTCTTTTAAATTATAATAAGAGATAAAAGCGCTGGAAGCTGGAGAAAGCATGTGGAAGCAGAGCGTCCCCATTTTCTTGAAAAGATCTGTGGAGCATTTGTGCATCATCGTTGAATCTGCCAAACAAGCATTCGATCGGAAACGTTCTTGTGCTAACACACTCTTTGTGCTAAATAGTCTATAGTGTGAGCCACAGGTTGAAAATTCTCTCCGTTATGGGGACCCACACACGACACAGTGAGACCGTGGCTCACTGACGATGTCGACACTGGTCCGTGGGTTTGCGGCTTAGCGAGGCCTGCTAACCATTTAGCCCACAAGCTCATTAGCCCACAGACAAGGGTTGGTGTCGTCCAGTAAGTCACTGCCTCACTCTGTTTTGTGTTGCGTGGGTACACATAACATTCCAGGCAAGCGACGTTGCGGACAGGCAGACTAGCGGGTGGACGGGTGGCTGGGTCATTCGGAATGACAAGTCTCAGTACTTATATAGTGGTGAAGGGCTGACTAATGCCACAAAGCCCATTTTAGCCATGTCTTTCCAAAAAATGGGCAAGTGAAATTGTCAAAAAGACAAACTTGGGCTGAGCGATAAACCGAAAATTTACCGTTACCGAAATGTATTACAATGACCAACATCATTTTGCCCATGTCGGTAAATTCGGTGTCTAAAAAAAAAAGAAAAAAGAAAAAGAAGTCTTTTCTGTCTGCGGCGATCTTCATGCCCCTTTAAGACGGCTACAGCGCATGTCGTCACGTGACTCCACCCTTCTGAACAAGAATGTAAACAAGACGCGTTCCTAGCTGGCGATTCAAATTCAGAAGCGGCTGACAAGGCTGAAGACGAAGTAACGTTAGTTGAAATTGTTCCTGTCGCGCTTGTCCCGAAAAGAAATTCGACATCTGTCATTTGGAAATGTTTTGGGTTCCATAAAGACGATGTTTAAGCAAAAGAACATGAACTACAAAGTGCATCGTAAGCACCAAAACAGCGCGTCCAACCTTTTCTTTTTCACCATCCACAACACAACCATGCTGTTGACTTGGAGCTTGTGCTAAAAGTTCAAAGTGAGGAGCAAGTTTGGACAAGTAACAACAGCCCATAACGGAGGCGACACCACACGAGAGAACGTCTCAGAGGTGGACGCGATAGCCGAGCACATAGCTAAAGATATAGCTCCTTGAGTTACAGTGGAGCGCACTGGATTGAAACGCTTCATGAAAGTAGCCGACAAGAGGTACGAAAATATTTGTTGCAAACCGTACTTCCCAATATGGACAACATCGGGACGGGAGCGGAGACATGTCAAGCATTTTGCATCCACATCCGACTTGTGGTCGAGTCACAACATGCATCCCTGTTTGAGCCTGAATGTGCAGTACATAGACGACAAGTGGCGACCGCGCACCAGTGTACTCGACACGGCATTTTCCTGATGAAGCACACTTGTTTATTTGGCACTGGCATTCCACTGACATTTTTTTCATTCTATTTAGCATTTTGTTTACAGGCGACAAGCTCCTTTGCACATGGCATTATTTATATTGTTTACAAGATACCTTTACACAAATCTAGGCCTTTGCAAATGGCATTACAGTGTCTCGGCACAATCTATTTGCAGAAAAAGATTTTGTGAGAGGTACCATTTTTCTCCTGTTCTTTGTGACATTGTTCAAATCATGCAAAGCAAGCTATTTGGAATGTTTATACAAATGGTCTTTGTACTTTTATTTTTCACTGAAAGTAATGTGTACCAGTTGGTCAATAAAAAACAGTTAATATGCATTTCCTGCATTGATTTTGATTTTGGTCCTCAGGGGGAATTTATCGTGCATTTATCGTTATTGAGGTAAAATTGCCCAATTTACCGCGATATTGATTTTAGGTCATATCGCCCAGCCCTAAGACAAACACTTGGGCTCTATTTTCTTACCAAGCAATCCCCTCATACCATTCAAATTCAGTGCAGAAGAGGGACACACGTTCTTTGACAATGTGGAAACAGAAATAGACTCACTCGAGTCCAAGCAGAAGGCAGAAGTGCGGAAAGTTGCTTTATTAGGACCTGCAAGAATCCCTTCACGGCAAGAAAATTTTATTTTGGCTAGGGCGATAACAGATCACGTTGTGAATGGCACACTTGGAGACCATCTTCCACCCCGATCACTCTCTTTAGGTATGTAACCCTGACACTCGCACACCAGTGTTTTCAATAATATAATAAAGAGGGTGATAATAATGATGTGTTCATTGACTTGACGTTTGCAATGATTCAGAGGATTTGCTGTAGTCATTATTATGAATGAAATACAACATCACCCAACACACACGTCTGCAGAGGCCAGAATTTGTCTGCCTTGCACCTTGATAAAATCCACCAACATTCATTGCACCAACTGCGTCGCAACTTAGACCTGCTCTGAGCTCGTATGAGGTTCTAGTCTACTTTGAGTGACCAAATAGTCGGTGCGCTGGATGTGTGGAAAGGAAAACGCCCTCGGTACGCTGGAACGTCCAGCATGGCGCAGCGTGATCTGCAAAAATTCCCAAACAAGGTAAAAAGGACTTGCACCGCCACGAAAATTAAGATATGCCATTTTTTTTTACGCCGGACGCACATGTACTGTCTACTAAAATGGATCCCTATACTTCCAAAAATCAGAACTGAATGGTCCTTAGTCGTCTTTGCACATTTTTTCCGCACTCACCTTAAACATATTTAATGTATTTACAAACAAATCAATAATGTCCATTTACAATGTCTTAAAGAGAAAGATAGGACAGCCGCATAAAAAGTGGCAGTACTGTCTGATAGCCTTTATATCTTCTCATTCAATAAGGAATCAAATCAAAAGGTTTGTCCTCGAAAGCCTTTTGAGATAGGCCAAGTAAATGGAGGCAGCGGGTGACAGGAATTTAAGAAATGAATCTGCGTTCCTTCCTAATGATGCATGATGTGGAGAAATGCCTAAATTAAAATAAAGAACCCATTTAGTAATCAGACTCCGCTCTTTAGTGAGTATTTTATTCATTTGCCCCTTGAGAGAAATAAGTGCTGTTGCAGAAGTGAGAGCAGTGGAGTGAGTCAGAGGGATCCTCTCGCTTTCTGACTAATGCATACAGGTCAGCAGGAGCTGACAGCGTTCTGGCAGCCACTGCGGTCTAAGCAGACGCGAAGGTGTGCTCACTTTAGTGTCTGCGTGTGCACAAGGGAGACGGATGGGCAATTAAACACTTCATAAGGGCGTAGCGTGCAAGCATCTGTGCAATGAAGAAGGCTGCATTTACATGGTAAAACATTATTAACTGTCTACTGCAAAATGCATGAGAATAAGTTCCATTCACATTGAAGTCAACCCAAAAATGTTCTTAACAAGAATATGTTCTATGCAGGCCCACGAGGCGTAACATAGAATAGAATAGAATAGATTCTGATAAAGATTGCGCTCGTGGAATCGGATTTAAACAGGAAAACCCACCTATTTTTGGCCACGTCAGTACAGTACGACCAATCATGGCTCAGCTTCAGAAACAGGAGAGCCATGATTGGTTGTTACCTGAGCCCTGATTTTCTGTGATGCCATTTTCAGTCGACAGAAAGTAATAAAATGGCTGCCCACTGTGGTGGCTAAAACGGGTGCCTTTTGCTGCTTAACTCACATTCCACAAACATAATATTAATTAGTGAATTGACTAGGTGACTAGTGAAGGTGCATAGAATCAGTGTTGTTTTGGGCAGGCATTTTATATTTAGTCTTAGTCTTAGTCATTTGGACAAAAATACTCATTAATTTTCGTCACGTTTAGTAATTTGTGATAGTTTTAGCTGACAGAAACTCAAAAAGGTTTCAGTCTAGTTTTAGTAAACGCAGACCCAAAACGGTTTTAGTCTAGTTTTCGTCGAAGGAAACGCGGAGAAGAAAACTTTGTCTAGTTTTCATAAATTTTTTAGACAAAAACTCAATAAGGTTTTAAGCCGTTTTAATTAAAAATAGGCATTTAAGGTTTCCACCCAATAGCAAAGACTTTCTGATCGACCACTAAGTATTATGCAATACAAACACATAAAAGTGGTAGCAGTGGAATCAATGCTCATTGCTCCAAAATAAGCCGAGAACCAAAACATTTTATTTGGCAACTGTTGTGGCTTTATTTCACTTAAAGCAACATAAGAGTTTTGCTGCTTAACTCACATTCCACAAACATAATATTAATTAGTGAATTGACTAGGTGACTAGTGAAGGTGCATAGAATCAGTGTTGTTTTGGGCAGGCATTTTAGATTTAGTCTTAGTCTTAGCCATTTGGACAAAAATACTCATTAGTTTTCGTCACGTTTAGTAATTTGTGATAGTTTTAGCTGGCAGAAACTCAAACAGGTTTCAGTCTAATTTTAGTAAACGCAAACCCAAAACGGTTTTAGTCTAGTTTTAGTCGAAGGAAACGCGGAGAAGAAAACTTTGTCTAGTTTTCATAAATTTTTTCGACAAAAACTCAATAAGGTTTTAAGCCGTTTTAATTAAAAATAGGCATTTAAGGTTTCCACCCAATAGCAAAGACTTTCTGATCGACCACTAAGTATTATGCATTACAAACAGATAAAAGTGGTAGCAGTGGAATCAATGCTCATTGCTCCAAAATAAGCCGAGAACCAAAACATTTTATTTGGCAACTGTTGTGGCTTTATTTCACTTAAAGCAACATAAGAGTAAAAACTTTTTAACAACATAGACTTGTAGTAGACTTGTTCTCATACAGTAGCGCAAGTCTAAACTCTATCAAACATATGTGTTCTTCACTTGGAACAGCTTGCTGTTATCAGAAGCAAGTAGCATACAGAGTCACTGAAGCGAGTTTTCCTGTTTTGCGTCGATAGTGTCCACGTAAATCTTACCTGGCTCTAGTAATTTGATGTAGTCCTCTAACCTTGTGTAGGTTAGTTGTCATTTGTAGTTTATTTAGTGTTCCCAGGTGGCTGAGTTTTTCTTTTTGTCTTTAGAGTATTCGCTTTGTTTTTCTCCGTTTTCGTTAGTCCTGTCTTTGGCGGCTAGCTCCTCGTTTCCACCCATTCACCTAAGTTTATTTGGTGTACCGCGGCTCGTTTCGTTTAGTGTAGTTTTTTTGTGTTTTTTTTTAATCACGTCTGATGTGCTCCCTTTGTTAAATAAATCTCTATTTTGTATGATTTTTGCCTATATCCGTTTTCTTGGGTCCGCCGTGCTAAAATACACATTCGTAACAAGAAAAAAGCATATACATGATGTTTTGTGTTGGAGGGGCGCGTGTTAGTGAATGTGAAATCGGCACTAATAATTGTTTAATAAGTGGAAAGTGCTATACATGTGAAAGACCATTTAAATTTAGTTGCGATACATGTAAATTTAGTTATGCGCTTGGTCTTGGAACAAATTAAACTTGTAACTCAGGGTACCACTGAATATTTCATATTTTAATTTTGTTGGTGTATGCACATTTTTGATAATTCGATATTTTTAATAAGAAGGGATACACATATTGCTGAACTAATAACTCTCTGACAGGGACATTAAACGCTAAGCATTAATTCTTTTAAAGGCAGCATTCTTAATGCAGATGTATTATGTGTTGCGGCTCCTTAGATTTTGCAGGTTTGCCTAATGAATATGCCCATAAACTTGACTCATCTTTATACGCACACTTAAAACCTTATAGTCTGGTCTTGTCTGAAAGCAACCAGACATAAGTAATATTCTGAATGAAAGTGATACATTACTGAGCACTTGTGAAAAAAAATGTTCAAACAAAATGTGCAATAAATAAAAAAGATTTAGTTAGAGAAAAAGTGTATGCCAATGGTGCTGTAAACCATGTCACAATTACCAAAAACAATAAGGGTTTGCACCCGAAAACTAAGTAGAGGTGGGCAATTTACTAAATTTTGCCGGTTCGTGAGTGGCTTGGGCAGCATCCGTCATTGACAGTTTGGCATTTATCCGAGTTGAAAAAAACTGTAATCATTAGTCTATCAATGCGTTTTGTCAGTACTTCCATCAGTAAACATCACTGGTCTGCCGGTCCTAAAAAAAAAATCAAAAAAAAATCCAACAGATAAAAAATGTATCCAACCATCCATTATCTGAACCCATCCATCCATCCATCCATTATCCGCCGCTTATCCGGGGTCGGGTTGCGAGGGCAGCAGCTTCAGCAGGGAAGCCCAGACTTCCCGCTCCCCAGCCACATCTTCCAGCTCTGCCGGAGGGATGCCCAGGCGTTCCCAGGCCAGCCGGGAGACATAGTCTCTCCAGCGTGTCCTGGGTCGTCCTCTGGGCCTCCTGCCGGTGTGACATGCCTGGAACACCTCACCAGGGAGGCGTCCAGGAGGCATCCTAATCAGATGCCCGAGCCACCTCATCTGGCTCCTCTCTACGTGGAGGAGCAGCGGCTTGACACTGTTCCTTACAATTACGTCAGTAATGAAACAGTGCTGTGTCATAGCATTTGCCATTCATCCATCCATCCTTTTTCTGAACCACTTATCCTCACTTAGGGAGGCAAGCATGCATTAAAGTTGTCACTAGTGTGCGGATTATTGGCCATCATAATCTTCAGAAGAAACTTCACTTTGTGCCACGGTTAGCCTAAGGATAGCACACTGAAAAGTCGGGAATTTGAGCGTGTAACAACTTCTCCGTGAATAATAAATGCAATAGGTCAGAACTTAGCAATTTCCCGCTAGATGTTGTTCCAGATAACCTGCTTTGTGTGTTATGATTATGGCGTCGGAAGCAGAGAGGCTTAGGAGTGGGGTTTGAGTGGTTAGCTTTTACCTTAGCCGACCGCTAACCCATTTCGGCAGCCACACTTTTGTTTTTGTTGCTTGTGCCGTGTATGGCGCCTGGCAGACTCGACAACAATACACGCCAGTCCTGCTAGTTGTGCTCTGGTTTTGGAAAGTGTGCTAAAAAGCTATAACACATCAATCTGTACTGTAATCCAATGTCAATTAAATCCACAGGATTGTAGTATCCAGTTGCAAAAGTAAAAGTACAGTTAAAAAGGAAAAGGCACGGCAAGGTCGTCATCACTCCCACACACACACGAGAACACCCTTACCTTGCAGAACAGCATTGTGATGTGTTTTTATATACCCTATTCAGTACTAAATTCCATTGCACTCTCTTATTTATTTATCTAATTTATATATTTGTCTGTATTATTGTTGTATTGCACTGGAGAGGGGAGCCCTCTAATCTCGTTGCACACTTGAGTATAATGACAATAAAGGGATTTCTAATTCTAATTCTAATTCTAAATTCAGGCTGCAGCGTATGTACTTCCCCAAAGCTTCAATGTTTATAATAAATAAGGTTTTTAGCATTGAGGAGAGGTTGTCTGATTGTACCTGTACAATCTATAATTTATTTCAGCCACCACATCATAAAATTTGGGCCCCTGTGCATCAAAGAGGCATTTGATCAAATTCTGTTCTCTGGTTGTATTTTCTTTAACACCGACTCTCACCTATTCTAAAGCAATTCAAGTTCCCTTCAGATATTTCTTATTGTATCTCTTTATGTCTCGCATTTCAAGTGTCTTTCCGGATTCTCAAGAGGCAAACACAACACACAATAATACACCTGATTTGTTCTGTATTACTGAGGCAGTACAGTTTCATAGCAATAACAAGGCTACCTACCATCTGCCTGGTAGACTTTTTCTCTTTGTGCGATATGCTTGCATACTTTTTGCTACAGAAGTTTCAAATATTCTATGCAAATACTTGCTTTGGGGTTTTGATGACATACGCGGTGTTTTATGTATCATACATACTAGTATGATACATTGCTCACGGACCAACAGCCGCCGTGTGTGGTTGTGATGCATCCTACTACTTGGATATGAATTGTAATGACAAAATGAACACTAGCTATGATTACAAATAACTTTAAGAAGTAATTAGAATGATCACGGTTGTTATAAAGAAGACTGGTTGGCCATCGATCATAAGCTGCCAAAGGTATTTTCAGCTTTGGCTTTGTGCCACACAAGTGCACGTGGCACTCTTCTTCATGAACAGTGGCACAGTCAAAAATTATGAGCTTCATTAATTGCTATAAAATCGGTATGCTTTGTTTTAGAGAGCCCCAAATGTGTTGCCCAAGTATGTAAGCTGCAACATTAATTGCACAATGAAGTGTTTCATTTTGGGGGAAAAAAAGGAAACTTAAACGAATAGACACAAATGTGCCTTGAGTGCGCAAGTGGTGGGTGGTGTGTGGCAGGTGGGGGTTTTGAATGACCCTCATAGGAGCACAGCCTTGTGTTTTGTTGACAAGCCTGCATACAGCACACTTAAAAGTCATATGACTGTGAGAGACCACATGGGAAATTCTGAGACACCTTGCTTGCTAATCTCATTACAGCTCAATATGTAAGCATACACTTTGACAAAGAGGCAAAGTGCCAAAGTAATTACAAAACGATCAACACATTATTCATCTTGAGTGCACGCCGTGCTCTCTTTTTTTTGTTTTAGAAACATATTGTTTTCCTTTTTGAATATGTTTCCCCAGTGGGTCTTGTTTTCTGCCAGGCTTTGTTGTCTTTCCTGCTGTACAACACACTTGTGTCTGCTGTTCTGTCTATTAATACTCTTTGTTTTTTTCCCCCCGTTGCGTCTAAGTTCTTTTGCATCTACTGCTTCACTTTTCCTCACTCCATTCAGCTCACACACACAAATATGCACACACACAACACTTGGTGAAGATTCTTAGAGTCCAGTTTTTTTTTACACCTATACTTTTAGCTGATAACTAAAGGTTTTTAGGGCCACCAGGAAGTGTGTCTTTTGAAATGGTTTTCACCAATCTGAATGTTATGTGAAACGATTATGCCTTAAATGGACTAGATCGCTTCATCCAAGATTCCACAGCTCAGATCGCCCTAACATGTCTGTCCCAGTCAAACTCTAAAGCAAGCAAATCACCAGGGAATCGCTACAATTTGATTTGACAAAGACATGCCAAATCCCCAGAATCAAACACATTTGTGAAAAGGAGACATACTTGTTGAGTCATCTAACTTGTCTGAACCAGGCATTTAGGCACCTCTCCAGCTTTAAAGTTATAGAACCATCTTAAACTCCCTAATTAAGACCCTTCACCCTGCGGGAGAAAACTTCAACCAACTTGGTAGTGCTGGATCACTACTGACACCAATGAATGGGCGTTGAAGCTGCAGCCACAAACTTTCTGTGCAGTTTTACAAACCAAAATTACATTGAAATGAAATATATTTGAATGTATGCTTTTCATTTACTGTGCTTATCCTACTAACTTTGCATTGTTGAATTCGCCAGGCTATGATATTAATCCTGTTTCTCGTCATGTTGGGTTGTAACAATGCCTGAAATTCATATGCATTCAAAAATGTTTCCAGCCTGGGCATGAAAATTGATGCAAGTTGTAAACAGTGGAATGCACAAAGCCTTTAAAAGAACAATTCAATTGGGATAAATCTAAATTTAAGTGGGTGTATTAAGTTTCACCTGAAATTCAAACAAAAAGCAATTGGCACTGATTGGGTGGAATTGTATAGTTAAATTACTATATCTTAAATTATCGCTTCAGTATCAGTCTGTGTCCATCCATCCATCCATGATCCAATGTGAATCTCCACCGAGGATTGTGGTGTGCTGGAGCCTATCCCATCTATCTAGGGCAGTAGGCACAGTACACCTTGAACTGGTTTCCAGCCAATCGCAGGGCACACAAAGACAAACAACCACTCACACTCACAATCACACCTAGGGACAATTTACAGAGCTCAACCATGCATGTTTTTAGAATGTGGGAGAAAAACGGTGTACGCGGGGAAAACCCACGCAGCCACGGGGAGAGGATGCAAACTGCTCACAGGGAGGCCGGGGCCGGATTCAAAACGACAACCTCTGTGCTGTGAGGCAGACCTGCTGACCAGTCATTGACCGTGATGCCGCAGTTTTTATCTGTGCAGTACATTTTGTAGAGCACATTTTACTCTGATAATTGGTCCCAGTTTGAACATAGTAAAATTTACACTTGGAAAAAAGTTACATATTCAGAGTAAATTTTACTCAAAGTAGTGGACCAACAGTGCTCGAGACAATTAAAATCATTTTATTTTATGAGAACATAAATTATTCACCACATGGAATACTGGTCCCTCCAAAAGTCCCAAGTGTTTGGGTTCTCATTTTCGAACACAAACGACTTACTCACTGCAGGAGGGGCATGGCTCATGTGGGAGAGTGGCTGGTTCATGACCGGAAGATTGTGGGTACATTAGGCAACCCTTCAGGGACTTTTTTCTTTTTTACAAAACTAAAACTGCAAGTAAAAAACACTCAAAAGTTGCATTGTATATGTTACTTTGATTTTCTAAGTAAAAAAAAAAATTTTACTAGGTTTTTTTTACAAATAAATATCACTCCAAATTATTTTCAGTGTCAATTTTTCCTTGAAGATTTTACTTTCTTCTAAGTGCAGATTTCAATCTGTTTAGAATGGGACCGAATTGAGTCTTTTTGGAGTAATTTGTACTCTAAAGAGTTTACTGTGTAATGTAACCCAGCCTTCCAGAGATTACTTTCAAACTGCACATAGGTTAAGTTGTTTACACTATACAAAATATTCTGTGCCCATAATGTCAGAAGCCAAAGCAGACAATAGCAAACACAGATTTGATTATGACTACTTTTACAATAACTAATGTATTTTCACGACCATGGGGCCCACCTATAAGTCCCAAATTGTACAGGGCGCCGTATAATGTCGAGCGCCTTGTGTGTGGACCAAGTTCCAAAAATCTGTAATTGTTGTGTGACTTTCATGAGCACTAAGATGGAGTGTCTGGGAGCATTACACAGTGTGTTAGCACCCTCTGTTGACAACAGACCAGTTACTTGCATGTACCTGCGGGAAAAAGCTGGATAAAAAAGCGCAGTCATAGTTTGTCTTATTATTGATATTATCGCAAGCAAAAAACATCACAGCTGAAGCTGAAGCACTCCCAGGATGCTTTGCAGCACTTGGGATATGAATGGAATGAGAGATACATGTTTTGAGTTAATTATATTTCTTTGTTCCTCTTTTTGGTTGTTTCATTGTTTGTTAGTGTGCTGTTCAGTGGATGTTGGGTGATAAGTTTTGGTTTTCATGTAACAGTGACAGTACATGATGTGTTGAGGAGTGACTTGCTTACATCGGCATTGTGCGATCAACCGACGGTGAAGCTAATGTGTCTGCTTACACTGCTGTTTTATTTTTCACGAACTATTCTTCATATCTGAAAGGCCTTGCAGCAGTGGTACTGACTGGCAATGACGAGAGGGCACATGCCGTGTTTGATTGTGAACTTGCCCTGCTGTTCATTTTGGATACAAAAGACAAGGACTTTGATGGCTTTGAGGATGAGGACTAATAAATAAATAAATAACGGAATGACATCGTTAAAGTACTTCAATTAAGTACGACCAAACTCAGTTTTGTTCCCACTACCTTTTTAAAAACATACACGAGCATGCATGCTGACCCCGGACTGTTGAAAAGCTGAAGCCGTACTCAAGCAAAAATGGGAAAGAATTTCACCGACAAAGCTTCAGCAAATAGCGTCCTCAGTTCTGAAACATTCTTTGAATGATTTAATGATGAGTTGATGGAAGAAAAGGTCATGTAACACAGTGATAAACATGACCCTGTCCCAGCTTTTTTATTGCAGCGTTACAATTGAAAGTTAATGATTATTTACTACAAACAACTAAGATTATCAGTTTGAACATGAAATATCTTGTCTTTATAGTGTATTAAATTAAATATAGGCTGAGGTTTTTATGCAAATCATTGTAACACAACATCCCAACTTCATTGGAATTTGATTTGTAAATGACCATAAAACAAATAAACATGTCTTGTTTTGTCTAAAAGTTGGTTCCCCAAGTATTTTCAAGAGAAGTCTGTCCCTACATGGCCATTTTTTACATTGCACTGTCATCTTTGGCAAGCCCCTACAACAATGCGTGGACATCGGGGACAGTGCCTCTGGATTGGCAGACCAGGGTGGTGGTTTTTAAGAAGGGGGACGGGAGGGTCTGTTCCAATTATAAAGGAATTACACTACTCAGCTTCCCTGGTAAGGTCTACTGAGGGTCCGCATTGCCGGCAGTCAGTCGGATTTGTTTTTTCCTGTGAGGGTTGGAGGCTCTCATTTGTCACGGATTCCGTTCATAACTTTTATGGACAGAATTTCTAGGCGCAGTCGAGGCAATGAGGGGATCCAGTTTGGTGACCTCAGTATTTTATCTCTGCTTTTTGCAGATGATGTGGTACTGTTACTTCCTCAAGCCGTGATCTCCAACCCTCACTGGCGCGGTTCACAACCGAGTGTGAAGCGGTTGGGATGAAGATCAGCACCTCCAAATCTGAGACCATGGTTCTCAGTCGGAAAAGGTTGGAGTGCCCTCTCCAGGTCGGGGAGGAGATCCTGCCACAAGTGGAGGAGTTTAAGTATCTTGGCATCTTGTTTCCAAGTTAGGGGAGGATGGAGCGTAAGCTCGACAGGCGGATTGGTGCAGCGTCCGCATCACAGCGGACGCTCTATCGATCCGTCGTGGTGAAGAGGGAGCTGAGCTAAAAGGCGAAGCTCTCGATTTACCGGTCGATCTACGTTCCTATCATCACCTATGATCACGAGCTTGTGGGTCTTGACCGAAAGAACAAGATCTCGAATACGGCCTAAATGAGTTTCCTCCGCAGGGTGTCTGGACTCTCCCTTAGAGATAGGGTGAGAAGCTCAGCCAACCAGGAGGGACTCAGTGTCGAGCCGCTGCTCCTCCACGGTGAGAGGAGACAGATTATATGGTTCGGGCATCTGATTAGGATGCCTCCTTGAAGCCTCCCTGGTGAGGTGTTCCGGGCATGTCCCACTGGCAGGAGGCCCAGAGGACGACCCAGGACACGCTGGAGAGACTATGTCTCCCGGCTGGCCTCGGAACACCTGGGGATCCCTCCGGCAGAGCTGGAAGATGTGGCTGGGGAGCGGGAAGTCTGGGCTTCCCTGCTGAAGCTGCTGCCTCCGCGACCCGACGCCGGATAAGCGACGGATAATGGATGGATGGATGGATGTCATCTTTGGAGGCACAACATGGAATCTTTTTTCTCCTTCGCATTTGTGATGTTAAGCAAAAGGGCTTCAAACAAGGTATAAGGAACAATTAACATGTACACTGCATCGTGAGTGGAATTGTCCCAAATGGTTCGGAGCAATAACCAAGTAAACAATCGTAAATCAAAACAAATATGGTTTACCCAATGTGGAGTCTAATACTAAATAAAACTTTGTTCCCTAGATTGAAGCACTGGTATTTTCCATACCAAGTCTTTTTCCCCTCATTTTTACAATGCTCAGTCATGTTTTATGAAGTGATGCGAGAGTCTTCAAACAAGGTAGGAAAAACTGTCTGCGCAAAAAAATATTTGGGATGTCCCCATCCAGTCATGCAATCGGAAATCGGTGCTGATCACCTGATTTTCAGATGATGTGGAATTGGATGAAAAAGATTATTTTCCAACAATTGAACTTCACAAGCTACAAAATAATGCAAAAAGTGCAAATACATTGCTAGATAGAACAGTCGCAGTGTTTACTTTGATATTACGCAGTTATTATTATTTTTTTGTTTTATTTTGTATTTGTTTTTTTTGCAGCGATGTAATTAGTGTGACATGCGCACACCAACAGACACTGCAGGTAGACACTGAGTGGTAGGTTTGTCTTCATAGCTTGTTTGGAGGGAGAGGAAAGCCGAAAGATGGTCTTAAATAAGTGCATCCCCCTTATAAAGAAGCATCCTTGCTAAACGACGTCCAAACAGTCGCGTGTACGAGTGTAAATACACTATTGGGTGACAAGCAAGCTTGTTCCCCACTTGGTGCATTTAATGAGGTCATAATCAATAATGTTGTTTCTAGATGATTATTCTGCATAAGCCTATAAGTGACAATGTAAACTTATTGTTTACCAATCAATCAAATGTGTCAAAGAGAGGCATCCCTCATTCTATGTTAATGCTAGTATATGGGCTATTCAACCAAATTTTAAGTAAACATTCTCATTTATATTCTTAGGGTTTTGACTCAGCATGAGACTTCTTTTTTTTGGGGGGGGTTTACTGTTTTTGTGATTTTTACAGTGTTCATTATTATTAATTTGTTTTATTGTTGTCGTATGACTTACCTTTGGACAGCACTTTGCATACAACGTTGGTTGTACTTTATAAATACTAATATCATACTAAAAGACTTTTACAGTATTCAAATTTTAATACACACCGTCAAACACTGCTATAACATTAAAAATTGAGAATTTTCAGATTCCATTATTAATTCTGTTTGATTCAATTCTTTATTGATTCTCTGATTGCTATTTTTTGGGGGGGGGAAAGAGTCAAGTCCATTAGCATCCATTTGTATTATGTTTAATTATATCTGTAAACAAGATATGTTTTTAAAAGTAAAATGATGTTACAAACCCAACAGTGTGGTCTTAAGAGGACCACATCCGAAAACCACTTCATGGGATGCCATAGGGTCCCCAGAATAATACAGTTGAGTTGAGTCATTTTGCGCAAACGTCACAGACTTGGTGCCTGCATTTGCTAATTTTAAGGCTAAAAACCCACAAAGAGTTTCAATTCCTGAGATGGACCAATACATTGAGTTTTTCAATCTGTGTATCATCAAATTTAGTGCTTAAAAAAAGAGAAAAAAAGGGAACTTCTAGTTCATTTTGAGAGTATTACAAAAAGCAATTGGCACTGATTTGGTGGAATGGTCAATTTAATAAACATATATCTAAAATATAACATGTACAAATTGATGCATGGGTATTTCTATATGAATTGGAGGAAGTCTTTTTTTCTTAACGTATTGGATCGGGACCTGGTATCTGCAGATAATTGAAACCAAAGATTCACCAAAAAGCATGATCGTGATATCCTTATAATGTGTTTCTGAACACAAGGAATCCCAATCATTTGAATTACTGTGGTTAATGCACATATTTGAGCATGGATACCTGCTAATCAGGGGACTGTACATATAATACATGAGAAAAAAAAACCTGCTTTTGAAGGGTGCGTGTTATTTTTGAGAAAAGACAATACAATACAATACCAGCATGTATGTGTCCTCTTTTTCATTGTATCTGTCAATGGGTTTGGTATAATAATCTCGTTAGCTCAATATTTTCTTAGTGCACTGTGTTCACTAACTCCTCCTCCACGTCAATATATTGTATACTTGTAAAATGCGCTGTGACTGTTAGTGTGAGTGGAACTTACCCTTGCATGTCGGAATGGCGCCACACCACGTGCCATTACTGGTGCAGGTCCTGGTGACATTGTGCTCCCCTCCAACCATCACAAAACCCGGCTGGCACGTAAAGGTTACATTGTGACCCACAGTGGTGTCATCTCCAAATCTAAGCCCGTTTGCTGGGATTCCTGGGTCGCCACAATTGATCACTGTCATGAGGGATACAACATAGGCATTAGGAAGGTGAAATGTCACAAGAACAAGAATAAATGTGACTTACAAAATGATGGCAGTTAATCATCACTGCAGATCATTGTTTTTTAAAAATACCACTGTAGTTGTGTGAACTTGTGAAGGCCATTGCAATGCCATTGACCTCATTAGATCGATGTATATTATAAATGCTAGCATCCATTTAAATGCATTTCACAACCCTATTCTACTTTTCATTATTCATTAAAACTGTGTCTGACATTTTCACCGTCCTGTAATAGGCTTGTTTGTTGCAAATGGTTGTCCTTGTAACCACTACTTATGTAATATTAATTAATGTTTGAAAAACAATATTTAAGAAGAAATTCTTTATCATCAGTTTCTCCCAAGGCTATCAACACTCTTCTGTTGATCATAAGTTGGATGTAATCTTTTTTATGGCTGCTTTTTGAAGACTGTGCTTGTATTTTCTTCCTCCAGCCACTTCCTACATATCACTTTGTTTCATAAAACATGATACAGCACGTAAATGTGGACTACTCTTAAATCACTCACTCAACCTATCAAATCCACAGGTAAATAAATAAAATATATTTTGAAGTATTGTATTGTTAATAGTATTAACTTTAGCATTTACGTGACAGAAAGTCAATCATTAACTCATCAATTAGGTTCATATTTGCTACAAGTGTTAAACAAAAAGCATTTATCAAATTAAACTAGAAGTACCGTGCAGAGTAATGACTAGTGATTGTGTTTACTGGTTATTATTATATTATTCTCATATGCTGGATTCATATTACTTGGTTTGAAAGTGTTGAACTTTGTAGAGTTTTCCTCCACTGCGCTGTCAAACCACAGGCTTTGCGATGACAAAATCACACTTTGTCAAATCCCGATTATATTGCAAATGCAATTAATCGCTCAGCCCTACTTGACTGCATTTTAAGGTAAAGGAATAATTGAGATTAAAAGTACTATATGTCTTATTTCAAGAGAAGAAATAACAATATTACCTTTTTAAAATAAACAATCTAGATAAAATGTAAATGATAGTTTTTCCTCATTCTTAAATGATTGTTGTCTTTGTGGTCACAGAACATGTGATGGAGACATACTTCAGATGAACAAGGACAAAAACTGTTCTTGTGCGTAAAAAACTGATTTTACTGTATGGCTAACTGTCAGACAGGAGTTGCAAAAGCATCACAATGTAGTCACATGAAGAAATGGTATGCTAAAATGACCATTGATCATGTTTCAAAACACCCAAATGTTGACCTGGGAGCCCAACACAATATACCCTTTATTTTCGTATGCAAGCAATTTTGAGATTGCATTATAATTCATGAAAAAAAAAATCCAAAAGTTTTTCAAGTGGGAACCAGCCAGACAACATTCTTGTATTGTCTGAAAAAAATAGTCATACTGTAGAGTTAAACCGGATATAGTCTCCCATTGAACTATTGTACATTGTGAAAACGTGATGATCACATCCACAACAACCACACTGACGTGCTAAAATTATACTGCTGTATATTATTTTTAATTAAATATTTCCATATTAGAAAACAAAAGCCAGATTCATTCACACATGAGAGCAGAATTATTGTTATCCTGCATTAAAGCAAAGGACAACAATAGTCACTAAAATAACTAATCAAAAAAGGAATACAAATTTGAAAAATAAAGTAATGAAATATAAGTTATTTTGTTGCACAACCGTTTGAAGAAATCACTGCAATAAGCTCATTCAATCCGTGCTAAGTAGCTTGCAAGTTCCCATTCAAAGCTTCGTCACCCTTCATGCTCTCATCAGTCAGTTTTAGGCACATCAGTATACCCTACTAGACTATGAAGTTTCCCGTAATACTGATAATATATGTAGAGATCATGTGTCCTGTACATGTGCAGCGCTATGCAGAAGCTCAATAGGTGGACTTACGTATCGCCATTCTTGGTTGTAAGCATAAAAGATACATTTGGTTAGGTCAGGAGCACTGCTAAAATCGCTGCTACTCATCTTTTTTTTTCCGTAAATTGGAGGATTAATGAGCAATATATGTAAGCAGAATGTTTGTATCTATGTGTGTACGTGTGTGGGGAGAGAGAGAGAGAGGAGAGAGAGAGTTAGATGGGGAATAGTAAATCTATGCTAACAGTCAAAATATTCTCTGGTAATTGTACATATTTCTATAAATTACAGATTACTCGCATTGTTGGTGCAAAGAAAGGTGGATACAAGTATTCATACTAGCGTAATAAAATATATCATATTTGCAATTATTTATATTTCTGTAATTTACAGGGCATGTATGTAGAAGTGATGGGGATGGTTCAGGCTGCCAGCCAAAAGACATCACTTTCACTGCAACTGCTGGACCACTGAGTAGAGGACTTCCTGCAGCTTTTTATTACCACAGAGCAAATCCATATCCAGCATATTGCGGATGGCACAGATCGCCTTTCAGACAATTATTTATATATTTATTTATTTATATAGGCAAAACCCTGCAGTCTGTACGACTCTCTAAACATCAAGTAAAATATTTGGCATCAGCGAAAATGATGCCAGGTCTGCAAGTGCAGTGAATCACATATATGGTGTGAGACCTGTATTGCTCGCTTGCACCAACACAATGTTTTTAGTATATACCACGCGCAAAGACATAAAGTGTAAATTGTATGGTTGGGAGGCAGGTGGGGGTTAACACATGCACTTTCACACAGGCACTTAACTCATTTAATCCCAGGCATTTTCACTCGAGCAACCCCCTCAATCTCAGCATTTTTCTTGATTTTGACTGTTTTGTAAGGCCCACAGAATGTTGTGTTCTAATGCTATATAAACGTGGTACATTCCAAAAGAAAGATTAGACTCTCTTCTTTAAGATGTTTTGATCTGTTTCCATTATTAACCAATAAGCATTAGGAAATAGCTAAATTTCATTAAAATTCCTTTATCATAAAGCTTTTTGTAATAATTTAAATTTTGACATGACTTTTTTTGCTTTTGCTACAGCTCAAAAAACTAAGAAAAAAAAACACACGCTGGTCACTTTAAAAAAAAAAAAAAAAATAACATTCCAGTTAATCCATAATCTTGAGTCAGAAGTTGCTAGTGACCCTCCTCATGCGTAAAAAAGAATGTAAGACATATAACTAGGTCTTCGGAAGGCGTGGACTAAATTTCTGAAGATGTGTTTATATATACATTTTATGAAGAAATGAGTTAAATTCCCACCAAACCCGCTTTTTCATTTGATTTTTTTTACATGAATGGCCTCAAAGTGTTTTTCAATCAAATGCTACTGCATTAGCCTAGATCAGTGATAGACTACGGCGTGTTTCAACTGACGTACAAATGTAAGTTACATTGCCGCTGTAAGAGAGTACCTGTGTTGTAATCCTAGGACTCCCTGTAGAAAAATAATACTGGGGCAGGCATAGGGTCTTGAATATGTGCAGGTTGAATGACTTGTCAAGATTCTCAAGGAGATTTGGAGAAAATTATTTTGCCCAGTAAATAATTTAATATGCCTTGTCGGGCTACATGACAGTGTTGTTTCATGCTGCTGTGCAAGCTAAAAAAAGCATGCGTGCCATTTATAATGTTAAAAAATGTTCTTTATTTTATCGCATTGGAACACGGTGTCCCTCGTTGGCGTGTCTAGAGCGGCACCATCACTCAATTTTTGGCCCACTTTGAGTGAATGGCACTTTTGAATAATGATTTGAGTTTGTGGTCAGAAAGAACCAGAGCATGCTGAACATAAAGCTGAAATGCCCAAAAGCTCATGTTACATCTGATTTCTCCAAAGGACATTCTCCCAGAAACTTCCTGCTTTGCCTATAGGTATTTTGGATGAATCCAGTTTTGTCGGTTTTAAGTTATTTCAGGAAGACATTTTCTCTCTTTAATAATATAATGTTAAGACGTTCAATGCGCTCTGGAACAAACGTTCTGAGTTTTAAAAAGCTTGGCCTCAGCAACAGGTCAAAACTAAGCACAGTGGTAAACCACCAAAGAATGGCTGACAACAAAACACCTGATCTGAACATAAACATTTGTGAAAAGAGATGAAAATACAATCGGCCAATTATAATGCACCTTTAAAATTTGAGGCAGCTGGAGTGCTTATCCCAGGCGTTGGCCAACACACCCATCGGCAGGTGCAAGTCTTATTGAGTTAAATAAATCATTTAATTGTAGATCTTTTCAAAGAGATTGCACAACGAAATACTACATCAAAGGGAACAAACATTTTTGTCCGAACAAGTTTTATTATGATCATTCTTATTACTTTATTATTGTAATTATTAAAAGCAATTATTGATTTATTTCTCTGACCAACATCTTTGTCCGTGTGTATCGTTGGTTCCCAAGGACTATGATATTTAATTCAACTGGAATGTTCATTCAGACAACATTTAAGAAACCAGGTCACTGCTAAATGCTCAACCAACACACTGATATAGGTACACTGGCATTAATTTGACATTAATCATTTAAAAAAAATGTTTCAAATCAACACACCTGTTAACAACACAGTCTGGAGGAACAATTGTGAAAAAGTGTTTACTATTTATTTTTAAAAACACTTCATGACAGCAAGTCTCTTTTCTTTGGTACTCCAGCTAATTAGCTAATTTCTAAACATGCTCTGAAAATTCCATTTAATTCACCAAGTAGAGCAACATTTAATCTATTCCTTCTTTCTCCATGGGAATTTTCCTATTACTGTCTAGAGGTGGTCAAGCACCCTATTGTCAATTGAATAACAGTACCTCAGAGATTTATTTATTTAAAGTCTGCCCTTTTAAAAAAAAAGTTATATTACATAATAATAATGCACAGCCATACAATACTGGGTTTGAGCATAATATTTTAACTACACAATTAAAATCAGGACAGCGAACATCCTCAACAGTGCAACGCAACACTGTTTTCTAAGGAATCAAATGATGAGATATTCACGGTCGAAGCTCTTGGATCTGCTGTAATTGACACGGCATGCACAATGACGGCCTGTGGAGAAAAAATTTGGATAACTATTTACAGGGATTGGATGAAAGTGACAAACAGAAAGTGACAAGCATGAAAAGCAGCAAGCCTTTCAAATTTGGAGATGGAAAAGAGTGCATGCCACAAAAAAGGTTACAATTTCAGCCAAAGTAGGAATAACAAAGTCCTGCATCGAAACAGAAGTGGTTCCAGGCATCACCAAATGGCGGACCGCGGTCCGGATCCGGAAGGGATGGTTCGGACTGGACCCATGGCCAATCTATGATGAATTTTTTTCAGGGTGCATTCGCAAACGTTGGCGCTGCAATTCTAGTAAATACGGAAAAGGCGTCACTGATTTGAGCCAATCAAATCTTTTGTTTACGATCCACTGCCAATTGTGGAGCAGACCGGAAGATAGTGCTGCTGACAGTATGCCTTGCTAAAAAGTTAGCGAGGTCGATGCGTCTTGTTTTAATAAATGAATGGATGGAGAAATTTAGTTTCGTTCTGGCTGCAGCCAATTCAAAACCAGTGTGCATTATATGCTCCGAAACCGTCGCAACATTGCGAAGCGCCACTACGAAACAAAGCACCGCCCTTTTGTGCACAGTTATCCGCTGAAGTTTGAGGTGAGCGCACGCAAAAACATCGAACTTCGAGTGCAGTTCAACAGATTTTTACATTTTCGTTTACAACCCAGCGGCATGCAAACGAATGTTGAGTAAAAGTATCATGGATTTTGGGGAAACATAAAAAAACGTTCAAGTGATGGGGAAGTTGTGAAGGAGTGCTTAAATGTAGTTGCACAAACATTATTTAAAGGAAAACACAAAGCACAGATGTGTGAAATAATCTACCAAATCCCAATGGCCCTGACTCCGTTCCAACCCAGATTTAAGTCACTGGCAGGGCAGTCACAAACTCATTTTTCTCATTAAGAGAAGTTAAAAAAATATTCAAAAGAAAAAGTGGTGTCAAAGCTCATTTTAAATTAGTTTTTCATGAGGACAGCCATTTTTATTGATTGTGTACTGAACATGTTGACCTGTTTTACTTGGATAATTAGGCTTTCCGTTTTTTTAGGCTCATAACTCTTTGATTTAAAAAAAGGTAAAAGATGTTAACTCAATGCTTAGCAATTTATATATTTCTGCAGGAGATTATTTACAGTTTTTTTCTGGAAGTGGCACCCTTGGCTGCCAGGATGGCCGAGTGGTCTAAGGCGCCGCGTTCAGGACCCAGTCTCCCCAGGAGGCCTGGGTTCAAATCTCGAATTTCCCCATTGTGGGACTAATAAAGGCATTATTATTATTATTATTATTATTAACATCCTGGAGCCACATTTTCTTGAATGTGAAATAAACGCCTTAGATTTGTTTGACTGGCAAAGGTGTTTAATGGGAACATTGCTAAATATTTAGTATATAAGTGCGATCTGTTGAAAATGACTAAATATTGAAACTATATAAAAATGTGAACATAGGCTAGACATTTCGGGAAGTTGGACTTTGGTTCGGACCTTTTAATTGGAAGAAATTTTCGTCGTGGACCTCTGTGACTTTTAATTGAATACCTCTGCAGTAGACATTCTTTTACTAGTAAGTAAAGCGTCCTTAAAGCGAGCAGGGGCTGTGTTAAATTTGGAGAAAGATGCTGCAACCACGTTTAAACAACGACTCTTGATGTTACATGCTCAGGACACTACTGTGTAAACCAGGGGTACTCCTGCCCTGTCTGTTTTTCCATCTCTCCTTGCTGCAACACACCTGATTCAAATAATCAGATAATCAGAAAGGTCTGCAGCAGCTAGATAACTACCCTGATCATTTGAATCAGGTGAGTTGCAGCAGGGACAGATGGAAAGCGGGCAGGACACCGGCCCTTGAGGAACAGGACTGAAGACCCCTGGTGTAAACATATCAAATAAGAATCCCCACACATTTGAGAACTCTTTTCTAGCTATTACAGAAAGTATGAGTGAAGAACAAAAGCACAAAGCTTTACTGAAAGTTCACAAACAGTTCAGCCATGTATCAGTTTATAAACTCAGGAAACTGCTTATGAATGCCGGAAATGTTGATGTTGAAATCTCTGCCATTCTAGAAGAAATAGTGGGCAAATGTGAAATATGTCTCAAGCACAGCAAACCTCCACCAGCCTGCTGTTGGTCGACCTATGGCTTCTTGCGACAACAAAACTGTAGCTGTGGATTAACATGAACTGGAACCAAATGTGTGATACCGTCACTGTATTGATCATTTCACTCGTTTCAGCGCTGGCAGCATTGTCTCCTCCTAAGGGACAAATGTAATTGTATAGCACCTCATTCATTCTTGGATTAGTGTCCACGGCCCGCCAGAGCGACTTTTCAGGGACAATGGAGGCAAATTTAATAATAATGAAATAAGAGACATAGCAGAGAATTTTAATATCGAGATAAAGACCACTGGTTACAGTCCTTGGAGTAATGGTTTGCCTGAGCGCCATAACCAAACACTAACGGAAATACGATTGAAAGTCAAATTGGAAGTCACTGGGGAACAGCTCTGGACTGGGCACTCATGGCAAAAAACACAATGCTGAATGTACATGGCTTCAGTCCATACCAGTTAGTTTTTGGACAAAATCCAAATCTTCGCTCTGTTTTAGTGGAAAAGCCACCTGCTTTGGAAGGCAATATCATCAGTGTGTGGGTGGGACAACATATCACAGCGTTGCACACTGCAAGGAAAGGATTCACTGAAGCAGAATGCTCAAAAAGAACAAGAAGAGCACTCAGGAAGCAACTTTGTTCAAAAGATGAGAGGTGTCAAACGAGGGAAAAAGTGTTTTACAAAAGAACTGACTCCTGAGAATGGAAAGGACCGGAAGTTGTAATTGGACAAGATGGAATTGTGGTATTTGTATTCCATAGTGGGACCTGCGTCAGGGTTCACTCCTCAAGACTGAGAAAGGCTCAGACTGACTCCAGCAAAGATGCTATTGCACTAGATCAGTGCTTCTCAATTAATTTCTGTCACGCCCCCCCCTACCAAAAAAACAATTTGCGCGCCCCCACCACCAATTCTTTCACATTTTGTACAAATGTACATGTTCATTGTATATCGATGTTAGATTATGTATATAAAATGTCCCTTAGCAAAGCTAAATTAATTTTGAGAAGTATTATTAAGAGGATCTCGAAACTCAGTAGTCTGTGGTGCAAATATTGATGATGTGACAAATATTTACTGAACTGTAACGAATTGGGTTGTCTGTTCTCATTTTGACATTTGTGTTTCTCTGAGTTGTGTTGTGTCCCATTTCTGTGAATGCATCGTGTGACTCACTGGACGGGAGGTGTGTGCGAGCAAGAGAAAGAGAGAGAGAGAGATCCGTTGAAAATGACGGAGCGAGTTCCCCTGTGTTTGATCGGGTACGGCCAACAGAGCCATTTCTGTAGGAATAAAAAGTCGAGAACTGAATGGAATTCTGACGTGGTCTTTTAAAGGCGCTACAATACGTTTGACGTTGAACCTCTTTGTTTGGTGATGTCATCCGTTTCCGTGTTCCGGTCTGAGAGCGTCTGCTAAATTGCTAACGTAGCCGTCGTCTTATTTTATGTTTCGATACGTAATGGTTGGAATACAACATTTCTGTTCATAGCTGCTGCCTCTCCGCCCAAACACGGTTCGCGTCAGACTTCTGTTAAATGTTGAGCATACATCGAAGCACTTATTACTCTGTAATTCATTTTAGTGATTATCACGCTTAGCACCGCCTCCCTCCACGACCGAGATTCCCACGTTGCCGTCGTGTGGAGGCTTGAGCGGCTCCCTGGAGTGCAGCTAGCACTCTGGGGGCCTGACTAAGAGGAATCTCACCCTGGTGGTCGAACCAAGCGTTAAAACTTGCTCTCGACTACACACCTCAAAAATGGCATGGCTTTCAGGGATGAGACAGGAGGTGTGAAAACCACACGAAACTACTACAGCACCGCCTCATTCGCAGACTCGTTTAGAACGCTTCTTGTTAGCGGGGTTGTTTATTTGTCATCTCGCAGCCCGTTGCTGCTGCTGTCCACGGACTTATTTATAGTACAAATGAAGCTCAGACTGCAGCGGTGCAAAATAGCTTGGCGGCTAGTATTCAAGTTGCGGCGAACGAAATTACTTCCGGGACAACGAGCGACATGGCAACGCTTGTTTCCCGCTTGCCCCCCCTCAGCATCGCACTGTGCTCCCGAGAACCACTGCTCTAGATCAACAACAACCTCAAGAAAAGGACACTGGTCAAAGTACTGTCGTACACATTTATGACAATACTGACTTAGGAGTGAACCATCTGGAGGATCCGCGGCCACTGGATGTTGGAGTGGGACACCCCATATCACTGAAATCTGGACAATCAATTATTGTGACAAAACACGTTTCTCATTCAGCTAAAGTGATGGGGTGAGCTGGAAAGCCCACTGGACAATGGAGGGACTGGTACAACCGACAATAACACAGAACCTGAGAACATAGCAGGTACCACAAGGTGACCTGCTCTAAGTCAGGTCGAGAATCTTCATGTTGAGCCTCTGGACAATAATGAAGTATGTTCTAATTGGATAACAATGACCTGTTAATCACAGATGTTTCATTTGAGATGACATTCATAATTTGAGTAGAAATGGGGTGTTTGGGGAAGTCGAAGGTCAAAATCAGATATCATCCTGGTGGCTGTGTACGCTAATGTTAACACCTGATTGCATAGTACCTAAAGCACGTCTAGTAGCTTGGGGTTATGCAGCGTAAAACACTTCAGCTCTTCCTAAAGACTCCCCTACGTGCTCATCAGTTACTAAAGTTGCTGGTGTCAGTGATGTCAGAGACAGTGGACACTACACTCCATGGACATTAAATCAACTTTTCTTTAGGGAGCAGAGTGGTCTCGGGACATCCACCCCCATCCTCCTGCTCAATTAAATGAGAAGGCAAAATCCATCCATCCATCCATCTTCTGTACGGCTTCTCCTCCTCCTTCCTCGTCTGGCCGCGAGCGACGCTCTGAAGTCAGGCAGGCACATCACAGACTGCACACGGCAAACAGAACGAGTACGTGGCAAGAATCGTGCAGACACACTGGCAGATGTCACTTTCGGCGCGACATCTGTTCCTCCGCTTTCATCCACCGGGTGAGTAAATGCAACTATGGTTTCGTGCACCACCACATGCAACAGTGCACCATTCTCATGGAAAGACTCTCCCTGCTAGAGGGACGTGTCCGCCAGCTAGAGCAGAGTAATGTGGTAAGCGTAAACGTGGCGGACACGACTGTTAGCACGGGTTGTAGCCAACCTGCTAGTCCGGTTAGCATTGGCCGTAAACGGCTTGCTAATCGCGGTGAGCCTGTTAAGACACATAGCAGTTCCATTCCACCTCTGTCTCATGGCTACCGCACTTTAGTGATAGGTGACTCCATTACCCGCAACATTAAGCTTGAAAATCCAGCCACAGTAATGTGTATTCCTGGGGCCAGAGCACCCAACATAGAAGCTAATCTTATGGAGCTAGCGCGCAAGACAAACAACGCGAGCTATTCAGATATAGTGATACACGTTGGCTCCAATGACACTAGGATGAAGCAATCAGAGATCACAAAGAAAAACATAGCAAGGACTTGTGATCTCGCCAGAAAGATGAGTCGGCTTCGAGTAATTGTCTCTGGCCCCTTGCCTGCGAGAGGCAATGATGAGAGGTTTAGTAGATTATTCTCGCTAAATTGGTGGCTGGCTAGTTTTTGTAGTGAGCAGGGACTACAGTTTATAGATAACCGGCCTTCTTTCTGGGCCGACCCGACCTGCTGAGGATGGACGGCCTTCACCCTAACTGGGAAGGCGCCATCACTCTTTCTAGAAACATAGATTATTGTTTGAGCCTTCCATGACTATTCATATTAGAGCAGGTCGGGTTGCAGGCGAATAGTGAGCCTATAAGGAAGGGTATGGAGTCTGTAAGGCTAGAGCTAACTAGCGCTATGCTAGACTTAGACAACACACATAGCTTTTCTTCTAGATGTGAGCGCTACACACCATATGCTGTTACATCTCATACTGATATAATTTCTACTGAGGTGGCAATACATGATGGGTTTAAGCATTCCTCCCCGTTCGGTTTTTTCGACGACGAACCGTTCTCTCAAAATAATAGCACTCGAAAGCTGTTAAATAACTATTGGATTCCGACCGTCGTAAATTCTCGCCGCGTTTATAGTTGCTCGAGGTACAATCTGGGACCTAGGCAAGGCAATCTCCTTAATATTATGACCAGGAGTCCTGTTGCGCGGAATAACTTAGATAGACCTATTTTACTGAAACTCGGTTTTTTAAATATTAGATCGCTTTCATTGAAAGCCTTGTTAGTTAATGACCTTATTAGAGACCATAATCTTAACATGATTGGTTTTTGCGAGACCTGGTTAAAACCGAATCAGTTTTTACCGCTGAATGAGGCTTTGCCTCCAAACTTCGTGAGCTCGCATGTTGCGCGCCCTCAAAAGAAAGGCGGGGGTTTAGCCCTAATTTCCGAATCGAATCTAAAACTTAGTCCTCGTCCTAGCAATACCTTTAAAACATTTGAAGTTCTCCTTATGCGATTCACAAACTTGAGGTCTTCTGTCAGGCATGGTGCGATAGTTTACTAATATACAAAGAAGCGCTTGATCTAGCCAAAACTAATTATTATTCTAGATTAATTGTCTTACATAAAAACAACCCTAAATATTTATTTGATACCGTAGCAATGCTAACGCAACAGCAACCAACCTCGGATAGCTCTTCCTTTTCAGCTCACGATTTTATGCAATTCTTTACTCAGAAGATTGAGTGTATTCGTGATGAGATTAAAGACACTGTTCTTAAAATTCCGTCGAATTCCGCGATAAATGGTGTTCATAGGGACATTAGGGCTGATAACTGTCCAATAACTTATGTCAATTTAAAAAAATATCTCTTGAAAGCCTAACAAAATTGGTTAGTGGGGCAAAACCGATAACTTGCGTGCACGATCCGCTTCCTGGCAAACTAATTAAAGAACTGTTTACGACCCTAGGACCGTCTGTTTTAAATATAAATATATATTATATATAAATATAATATGAATATAAATATATAAATATAATATATAAAATCTATCGCTTACCACGGGTATAGTACCAGCAGCTTTTAGGAGCGCCGTTATCCGACCGTTACTTAAGCAACCAAACCTTGACCCAGAGAGTCTCAACAACTATAGGCCGGTTTCAAATCTTCCGTTTATTGCAGAAATTCTTGAAAAAGTTGTAGCGCAACAACCTAATGAATATATGACTGCTCATAATCAATTTGAACCTTTCCAATCGGGTTTTAGAGCCAACCACTCTACTGAGACGGCCCTTGCTAAAGTTACTAATGATCTTCTCATAGCTATGGACGCCGACACCTCATCAATATTACTCTTACTCGATCTTAGTGCCGCTTTTGATACCGTTGATCATAACATATTATTAAAACGCCTTGCAACGTGTGTTGGCATTTCAGGTTCAGCGCTTTCTTGGTTTAATTCGTATCTGTCGGAGAGGACGCACCGTGTAATTCATGGCAATGCGACTTCGGATCTTTGTAAGATCACATGTGGAGTTCCGCAGGGATCGGTACTTGGACCTCTATTGTTTAGCATCTACATGCTACTGCTTGGTGATGTATAATGTTGATGATACGCAGTTATACATGCCGTTGGATAGAACGAATCCGCGCGACTGCTATAAATTAGAGGCATGCCTTGCCGAAATTAAACAATTGGATGTCTTTCAATTTTTTGCGTCTTAACTCAGATAAAACCGAGATGCTCATCTTTGGACCAGCGCGTCATCGGTACCTTTTCAAAGACACCACTCTGAGTATCAATAAATGTAATATTACCCAAAAGGATTCAACAAAAAATCTCGGTGTTATATTTGACGCAACTATGTCATTTCAAATGCACATTAAAAATATTACTCGAATTGCGTTTTTTCATCTGCGTAACATTGCTAAAATTCGCCCAATTCTATCAATGTGTGACGCGGAAATCTTAATCCATGCGTTTGTTACGTCTCGCCTCGACTATTGTAACGTTTTGCTCTCGGGTCTCCCCATGTCTAGTATTAAAAGTCTGCAGTTAGTTCAAAATGCAGCAGCTAGACTCTTAACTAAGATGAGAAAGTTTGATCATATTACCCCGATATTAGCCAATTTGCATTGGCTTCCGGTCCACTTGAGATGTGATTTTAAAGTTCTGCTACTTACTTTTAAAATATTGCACGGCTTAGCACCTTCCTATCTCGTTAACCTCGTGGTACCATATGTTCCGTCCCGAAACCTTCGCTCACAAAATGCTGGTCTTTTAGTGATCCCGCGAGCCAAAAAGAAGTCCGCAGGTTCTAGAGCGTTCTCTATCTGGGCACCAATGCTTTGGAATGCACTACCCTCAGATATTAGAGGTGCCACCTCAGTAGAAATGTTCAAAACACTATTAAAGACGCATTTATACTCTTGTGCATTTAGCTGAAATATTTGTTGGCCTGTTTACTGCCGCTTTTTTTTTCTCTTTTCTTTTCTTTTCTGCCCCCTTTTCCCCGGGCTGGGGGATTAGGTGACGGTGACCCACTAGGAAGTTTAAGGCATTGACCAACTGGGCATGCACCTGTTCCAGTGATGTCGTCTTCCTGCAGCGTGACATTTGATCAATTTATTTGTATACTTTAGCATCTAATTTAATTATTTGTTGGCCTGTTTACTGCCGCTTCTTCTCTTTTCTGCCCCCTCTTCCCCTGCTTGGGAATTAGGTGATGGGGACATGCTTTGAAGATTACGGCACTGACGAACCGGGAAGGGACCTGCTCTGCCGAAGTCGTCTTCATGCAGCGCCTCTTGTGATTTCCTTATATTTCAGCACTTCGTTGAACTACTTGTTGGCCTGTTTACTATTTCTGTTCCCAATTCCCCGACTTGGGAATTAGGTGATGGTGATTCACTTGGAAGTGGCTGTTCTGAATTTACACCAACTGACCGGTACAAGATCGAAGGCTCATCCTCGGATATGCTGCCATGGATATTACGGCCCTGGATGAGGACCCACTCCACTGAAGTCATCTTCCTGCAGCACTTCATTCAATTAACTCTCACATTATCTCATCTATTATTGCATAGCATCATTGTATGTGTCAAATGTTGCCCAGTTGGCATCCATTGCAGCCTGGTCATCCTGGAAGGGGGATTCCCCCATCTGTGGTCCCTTCTCAAGGTTTCTCACTTTTCCCCTAATGAGGTTTTTCGAGTTTTTCCTTGCCCTCCTGGGGGTTAAGATGGGGGATGTCGATTGTGGTTATGTAAAGCCCTTTGAGACTGTCTGTGATTAAGGGCTATACAAATAAAATTGACTTGACTTGACTCGTGTTTCGGGGGGTGCTGGAGCCTATCCCAGCTATCTTCGGGCAGTAGGCGGGGGACACCCTGAACTGGTTGCCAGCCAATTGCAGGGCACACAGAGACGAACAACCATCCGCGCTTACACTCATACCTAGGGGCAATTGAGAGTGTTCAATCGGCCTGCCATGCATGTTTTTGGAATGTGGGAGGAAACCGGAGTACCCGGAGGAAACCCACGTAAGCACGGGGAGAGGATGCAAACTCCACACAGGATGGCCGGAGCCGGGATCGAACCCACGCCCGATGTTGTTTCTCACTGTGAGGCCATCGTGCTAACCTGTCGGCCACCGTGCCGCCAGAAGGCAAAATATGGAAGCTAAATAAATGTGTCTATGGACTAGCTGATGCTTCCCTTTACTGGTACACACACTTCTGAAAACAAGAGCCACAATGTCACAAATAGATCCTGCTGTTTTCTACTGGTTAGATGAACACAGCTGTGTTACTGGCATCCTCGCCTCTCATGTAGATGACTTCATTTGGGGTGTCCCACATTTTTTCCACAACAATCAATCCCTAAAGAGAAGACTTCTTTTCAAGTGGGACACGAGGAACATAATTGCTTTCGTTACGTTGGCATGGATTTTGCTACTGTGAAAGGTGGAGTGGAAATGCAACAGGATATTTACATACATCTTGAACCTATTGTCATGGACTCATCAAGAGCAATGGAGCTTAATTCTTCTCTAACTCGTTGTGACACTGACAACCAAAAGGTTGAAGATAGATCAGCCCCTGTGGGTGGCCAGACAAAGCAGGCCAGATATCATGTTTGATATGAGCATCCTTGCGTCCATCTTAAAACATGGCACTGTGCAAATCTTGCATGAAGCAAATAAAGTGATTAAGAAAGTTAAATCACAACATATCACCCGAAAATATCAGAACTTAGGAGATGATTCCTTGAAGCTTGTTTTCAGTGCATCCTAAGCGATGGTGGAACAGAAGGTGGACATCTCATTGTGCTGATGGGCAAGGAAGGAAAATTCCCACCTATCTGCTGGCAATCAATGAGGATCAGGAGAGTGGTTTGAAGCACACTGGCAGGAGAAAGCCTTGATAATGCCTTATTTCTGTCTTCCCTCTACTATGAACTAATTACAGGAAAAGTCGGACATGACATCTTACCCGTGATGTGTGTCATAGACTAGTCACTTGTGGAAGCCTTTAAATCGACAAAATTTGTAACAGAAAAATGACAAA
Source organism: Idiotropiscis lumnitzeri (assembly GCF_059441095.1). Classification (NCBI taxonomy): domain Eukaryota; kingdom Metazoa; phylum Chordata; class Actinopteri; order Syngnathiformes; family Syngnathidae; genus Idiotropiscis; species Idiotropiscis lumnitzeri. Next base: position 21,934,467 of record NC_142400.1, on the reverse strand, counting down.
CTAGAAATAAGTGGCATCAAAGAACTACTCCAAAGCAAAAGGATCCAACATGTCCTTTGGTCAGCTACGACGGAACAGCTGGCTGATTGTCTGACAAAAACAAAAAGGGCTGTCTTCTCTATTGCATCTGAAAGTGCTGAAGGAAGGAAACTTGAAAATGACTGTTAATGAAAAGCAAGCCTTTGCAAAAAATAAAATAATATTCTAATTGATTATTCCCGTCTTGAAAGTTATTTTCATACATGATGTTTTGTGTAATGGCATGGGTATTGAGTTAATCATTATTTGCATTTTTTTAAAGATAGTGAAGATTGTTACATTAAATTTGTTTGCCTGTTTATTTTGCTATTTACGGCAATTCTCAACCAATTGGAGAGGATCGCTTAGTGATGACGTAAGTGGGGTTGTAGACTTGATGTTTTGGTGGTTCTGACCGTCCGTGTGCGAGTGTTGAGCTGTTGAGAGCGATGAAGAAAAGGACAAAAGATCTTTAACGAGCACCATTATTGAGTATAAACAATGAACACCCACTCCCTGACTGTAATCAGATACCCCGCTCGTATGATACCTTGGCCACTAAAAGAGATGCAAGCCACTTATGTCAAGACAAGAACGGTCCTTAAAATGCATGGAGGGTTCCACCCTAAGTCCAACATCCTGACGCTGGACACAAAGTTAAAAGGGGGGGGGCCGTGGACTAGTGAGGGTCATGGGCACTATCCAGGAGTAAACAACAGGCCACATAGAATTTATAAAGATGACGGCCCCCAGGGATGAGCTGCTTAGCCACAGGCAAAAGCAGCCCAGGAAGAAGTAGCAGCCATATAGACAGTCATGGAAACACAAGTCCCTGCAAGACATGTATCAATGAAAAATTGAAGAAGTGCTTGACAGTGAGTAAACTTAGAAATGACTGGAAAAAGCTTGCGTGAAAGACAAGACAGTGGCACTAATCATGGCAGCACAATAACAGGCTCTAAACACAAAATCAATAGAGGGTGGGGTCTAATCACATCAGACAGGATCACAGGTACAGGCTGTGGAGAGAAGCCCCAAAGATGATGCAGCATAACACAGCTAGGTGTCAGAAATGTTCAAAGCATACATGGAGCAGTGATATCACGTAGTGCGATAAAATGTATCAGAACATCTCTACCAAATATGGACTATAGGTCCCAGAATCAAGACGGTAGACACCTCTGAAGGTGGTTGATAAAAGCAAGGCGAAAATCCTGTGGGACTTCCAAGATCCAGACAGACAAACACCGCGGTAATAGCCAACCAACATGACATAGTGGTGGTGGATAAACAGAAGAAAGCAGTTGTGATGGACAGTAATCACGAAAGAAAGTAAGATCCTGAAAAGAAATAACACAAAAAGCTGGGGGGAAAAAAGAAATGAAGGACAAACAACAGGAAATGAAGAGGGTAAAGGTGTGGTGCCGCAGTGGTGCCAGTAGTGATCGGGGCACTGGGGGCAGTAACCCCCAAGCTGGGTGAATGACTACAGCAGATAAAAGGAACAATGTCTGATATCTCTGTGAAGAACAGCATAATATTAACAGCTAAGATCCTCCGCAGAGTCGTCAAGCTCCCGGGCCTCTGGTATAGGATCCGTCCGTGCTTGAAGGAGATGCAGCGCAGGAGTCTGTGGGTGTGCATGCTACATCCATGCAGTATTTCTTTTTCTTCTTCATGCATTTAGGCTTACCGTAAAATAGGATCTTGTATCGTGTGAGTATCAGTAACTGTAGTTAATTAACATTGTCCATATACAGAAGTCAAGTGTGAATTCTATGTGTTTGGGTCACAGTATTAACTTCTATTTTGGTAAAATAGCTTCCTTTTTTATAACTACCTTCATATAAAAACTGATTTAACCAGGTTTTTCGTCATCCTCTAACAATCCAAAATTATTTGTCGGAGGAGTAATGCAGGCATTTCCCCCGCCCTCTACACATGGTCCTTCGATTGACCCCTATTAATGCTACACACACAAGCAAATATAATTGAGTTATTGATAGAGGAATGATTCATTCAAACTGAGCGCAACTCACCTAAGAATCAGAGATCATTTATTTCTCTTTCAATATAAACAGAACAATTAGCCTTCTCATTTCCATATCTATACTCAATATTGTGCAGCTGGGAAACCATTAAAGTGAATTGAACAAGATTCTCTGCATATCATACTCACTTGTGCAGTTTGGAGCAGTGCCAGACCACGTGCCATTAGCCAGACATTGGCGTGTAGGCAAGCCTGAGAGGAAATAGCCTTCCATACAAGAATAAACAATAGAGTGGGAGAAGGTTGTACCATCCACATTGGCAATACGACCATGAGCAGGTGTTCCTGGGTTCCCACACTGCACAGCTGCAATAAAGATGAGACATGAGAGGAAGTGAGGGTCAAGGATGAAAACAATAGAGTCTTTCAAATTGTCCATAGCTTGAATTAACAACCTGACATTTGGAAGTCGAGGAAATAACTTCTCCAGTCTATGCAGTTTAGTGCTTGATTAGAAAAATGTAAAAGTAAACTTAAATTCATTGGATCAAATAAGCGGATGCAGGGCAGCCTTGTTTTTGTTTTAAGAGGCTGTGTCAACAAGCAAAAACATGTAATTCATATAGTCACAGCCAGAGGTGGGGAGTAACAAGTTACATTTACTCCATTACATTTACTTGACAAAGTTTGGGGAAATTTTGTACTTCTAGGAGCGATTTTAGATCACTATGCTTTTTACTCTTACTTGAGCAGATTTGTGAAGAAGAAACTGTAATCTTACTTCCACTACATTAGGCTACATTGAACTCGTCAATGAAATCTCCTCTGCGTACGTTCGTGTCTGTCTCTCTCTCGGGGAAAGACACGTTTATTTTGTCAGAGCGAGACATTCGCTTGGCTCTTCCAAGTGAGTGTGTTTCACCAACCAAACATAGCCCTGCAGTCTCATGAGTCATCCCGTGACCATAATCAACTTCAGCAGCGGGAAAGAGTCGTTTTGTGAATGAACGGATTGAAAATGTCACTCCAAAATGCCGACTATGTGGATGCAGAAGTAGAGGAACACCCCTGGCCTCACATCAAAAGTATGTTCCCTTAAAGGGTGCGAAACACGAGCAACACTATGCAGTGTGTTCTTTGTTTGGCTAAACAAACTGACATTTCAGCGTTCAAGAACTCTAGATCAACCTTGAGGAAACATGTGGTGGTAAGTTTCCTCAATTTGATTTTTCTTCTTCCTGCCTGTGGATAGGCAAATGTTTGTCTTTCAGGTTACATTTATTTTAAACATTTCTTCTATTAGTATATTTATGTGTGTTTATATTTACGCCACCTCCGATATCCCATACCAGTAAACATGATGTTATGATGGGCTATTTCCAATAGGCCAGGTTCGCTTACAAGACTAGGCACTCAATATACAACATCCAATTCCAAGCAGGGGTGTTAAAGCCTATCCCAGCTATCTTCAGGCTGTAGGCAGGGTACACCCTGAACTGGTTGCCAGCCAATCGCAGGGCACACAAAAGAAGAATAACCATCCGCGCTCACACTCCTCTCGAGGGGCAATTTAGAGTTTCCTATCAACCTGCCATGCGTGTTTTAGGAACGCAGGCGGAAACCCACGCAGGCACAGGGAGAACATGCAAACTCTATCCAAGAAAGCACCTCAGCAGGGTTCTCAATATCGTCAAAGACAATACCCACCCAAACTCACACCTGTTCGACCTGATGCCCTCTGGCAGGCGCTACAGGTGCATCAAATCAAGGACTAATAGACTGAGAAACAGTTTCTTTCCAAGCGCCATTTCCATTCTAAACTCTCACACACACACGACCACCCTTACCTTGCAGAACAGCGACGTGATGTTTTTATATATCCTATGTCGTAATATTTTCCATCTCACTATTTTTTCTGTTATTTATCTAATTTATATATGTAATTGAATTATTGTTGTATTGCACTGGAGAGGGGAGCTCTCTAATCCCGTTGCACAATAAAGGGATTTCTGATTCTGAAAGCCGGCGCCTTAATCAATCCCCACGACCTCTGCACTGTGGGGCCATCGTGCTAAACAGTTGGCCGCAGTGCCGCCCCATTATGAACTTTTGTGGCCAAATTTACTGTTTTGTTTTGTGTCACAACAATTAAAGAATTTCTAAGTTTAAATGAAATTGCAAGACCATAACTATATAAAAGAAGTAACAGCTTTACTTGTAGGTAAGATATGAACTGTATCGTCATTAATATATTTTCCCAAGACATACTGGACAAAATTAAACAAAAGGTTTGGGCCATTCTGCTACAGTGTGGATTTTGTGATGAAAATACATCTTATTAACATGACATGCATAAAACCTGCCTGAGAATGCAGAAAATGAAATTAGAAAATTAGAAATGTTCGTATTTTTGTGTATGTGAGTGTGCAATTGTCTGTGGAAGGGTTCTAACCTCCGTCCTCCCAACTAAACCTACTGCCACCTACTACCACCACCTCTATCGAGAACCGCCAGCACACCTGTGGGACCCAATATAGAGAGTTGGATGCCTCTCCAAATAATCTCCAATCAGTTGAATTTATCACTGGTGGATTCCAATTAGCCTTTCAAGTATGATCAGGGGAATCATGAGGTGCCTGAGCTCAAATTTGTTCTTTGTGGAAGGTCTGTGATGATTTATGTACAAGTGATTGTTTTAGTTTTTTTTATTTTTAATTCAATTGCAATTTTTTTGTCATTATTGTGTGTAGAAATTTGAGGAAAATTACTTTGCAGGAAGTCCTCAGGTTACGACGTCCTTGACCTGAGACGTTTCGACATTACGACGGCCATGCCTTGTCTGACATTTTAGGTTCACACTGCAGGAAAATGCGAACCAGATCTGATTATTTTGCCCGTATGCAACCTGTATCTGTTTTACGTTTTTTTTATGACAGTCTGAACAGCTCAATTACAATTCTTTTTAAATCCGACTTGGGCCACTTTCATATATAGTCCTAGATTGGATAGTTAGGATTTTTTTTTTTTTTTTACATCATCATCCGGAGGGAGTGTGCTAGCAGCTGGGAGATCGAATCTGCAAATTGTATTGACTTTGTATTTTACTTTTATTTAATCCCTCTTGAAACATGAAGCCTAAAGTGGACATTTATGGCAATAGTGACAATTCAGCCACTATTTTTTTAGGCACGGCAATGACATGATATCTCCATGAATGGAGATCGAAAATCGGGGCCTCACAATTACCGACAAATACTGTATTTCTACCTACTATGGAAACCCTCCATACTGGGAATTGGATGATGAGGAAAATTTAGCAGATTACATGAGAAAGACTTTAGAGATACAAGATATACATTAAGTTTTCAAAAGCGATTGTGTTTCTCAGCAGGAAGAGCAACAGGTGGTTCCAGGTGATTGGGTGCTGCAAGCAAGTGTTGCTGACCACACCGACTGGCATGCAAATTGTTAAAAGAAATATGTGGATTCATCAGTCAGATTGTAAAAAGGTCATCTCAGGTGTAGACCCTGGATAGTAAAAGTGAGCAAAAACCTGACACGAAGGTGGTTGAAGATTTATAGTATCTGAAAATACCTAACGGTCAGTGAAGAAATTACAAGACACCTTTCTGTATTAGAATTAGAATTAGAAATCCCTTTATTGTCATTGTACTCAAGTGTGCACGAGATTAGAGGGCTCCCCTCTCCAGTGCAATACAACAATAATACAGACAAATATATAAATTAGATAAATAAATAAGAGAGTGCAATGGAATTTAGTACTGAATAGTGTATATAAAAACACATCACAATGCTGTTCTGCAAGGTAAGGGTGTTCTCGTGTGTGTGTGAGAGTTCAGAATGGAGATGGCTCTCGGAAGAAACTGTTTCTCAGTCTATTGGTCCTCGATTTGATGCATCTGTAGCGCCTGCCAGAGGGCATCAGGTCGAACAGGTGTGAGTTTGGGTGGGTATTGTCTTTGACGATGTTGAGAGCCCTTCTGAGGCACCGGGCGGTGTAGATGTCCGACAGTGAGGGGAGAGGGCAGCCAATAATCCTTTGCGCTGTTTTGACTGTCCTCTGGAGCCTCACTCTGTCCGCCTCAGTGCAGCCGCTGTACCAGGTGGAGACACAGTACGTCAGCAGGCTCTCGATGGACGAGTGGTAGAAGGCTAGCAGCAGCTTCCTGTCCAGGTTGAATTTCCTGAGGACTCTCAGGAAGTGCAGACGCTGGCGGAACTTCTTTACCACTGCTGTGGTGTTGTGAGTCCATTTTATTCGTGGGTCTCCATCTGACATGGCGATATTGAGGTGGTTCTGTTAACTGAATACCTGTTGTCTTGCTGTCTTGTTAGCTACTTTGATTTTTCTCATGTTATCATCAGAAATTGATGATATGTTTTAGAGAACACCACTTCTGTGGTGATTCAATGAAACAAGATTTTCCTAACTTCACCTTACCTTGGAGGCACCGCGGGTGGCCATCATAGTGAGGCCAGGCAGGTGTTTTCTGGAGGTTATGGACAGAAGTATGTATAGTATCTTACCGTAAACCAAGGTGTGTGATTGCATTTAGTTGATGAAACTGGTCCAAATTGTCACACAGTTTGGCTACTGAACAAAAGGTTAGGGACATTGATTGGAATCAAATTGGATGTAACAACTAAAGGATACATTTCTTGTGGGCCTAGCCCATGTTTAAAATTTTATTTAGGTCCACATAGTAGCTTTGCTCATCTGTATTGTACAATCTTTATGTGTGTATGTTCTGCTCTTCTGACAGAGGAAGATGTTCGATTTGATTAAGGTTAAGGCTTCAACTGCTAAAATTGTCATTATAAAGTTAAAGAGTAAATTTCCTACAGATGACAAAATTTTGATGTTTCACAGGAAGGCAATAATTGTTTTTGTCTAATGAAACTGATAAAATCTATAGCTGTGTTACTTGCATGAGGCCATGCCCATTTTACATGTGATTTCAGTTTTTATATCTCTATCAATGTTTCGAGGAGGTGATGATGACAGCTAAAGTTGAGTTGTCTGCGGGCAATGTGGGTTCAGTTCCCACTCAGTGACGGTGTCTATGTCTGCCCTGTGACTGGCTGGCGATGAGTTCAGGGTGTAGTGCGCCTTTCGTCGGTAGTCAGCTGGGATAGGCTCCAGCACTCCCCCGCGACCCTGTACAGGATAAGCGGTGTGGATAATGACATGACAGTTAGGCTTATTTTGTTTTCCTCTGAGTTTCTGAAATTCATTTCAGAGGTGCTTCAAACCCCCCAAAGTGGACTAGAAAGGTTGATGTATTTATGCATGTCTGATGCCCATTAAATACATATCGTGGTAAGGCTTGATATTTTCTGGGATAATGGTTGTTCCAAGCATTTTTGGACATAATTGAATACACATCATCCTAATTCTTTTTACTGTATTTTACATCATGAGTTAAAAGGTAAAAGTTCCCTTAGTGGCGGGAAATTTGTGTGTGCCTGGGTGTCAAACATATGGCCTGCAGGCCAGACTAGGCTCACAAACAGGTTTAATCAATCACGCGAGAAGATTTGGTAAAAAGTTAAAAAAAAAATGTGGCACAACTGATTAAACAGCCTCCCCAAATTCTCCAAATGGCTGATGGTAGTTGTAAACAAGTAGATTTAACTCTGAACCAACTCCACTGCTCTTTTGCCATATCCTTCTATCTTTTAATTTATATGGAACATTTCAATGAAGTACTCTACCCATAAACCTTTCATTCAAACCATATATGAACAATGCACAGATGGGCAATGCAAATTATACTAAGAAATGGCCTGGATGTCACGAATTAACGCACAATCTTAAGTCATGGTTTGATAAAAAAAGAAAAGAAAAAAAAAACTAAAACATAGTGCTACATGAAACAAACAAGTGTGTTCATATGACACATTCAACTACAGATAATACATATGCTAAGGATTAAGGTTCTTGTAACATCATTAATTAAATTCATTGCACCACACAAGTCATTCTGGGAACCGTTGATGAGCGAATTAGGTAGATTAGGTAGACATTCCGTGCTGACGGAAACTTTAAAGTGCTTATGGGCTAAGTGTTTCTGCCTTCCCTGTTCTTGAATGTCACAAAAACAAGTTATTTCAATGCACATGCATTGCCTTTCAATGCTGGCACCAATGTCTGTCATTTGGGCTGCTTGTTATTATGGCAGTTTAAAGCTCTCAATTTGTAACAAGCCAATAGCTTGATGATTGCTGAAGTGTCATAACGTGGATAACTACACTAGCATTCACATTAGCATTCAGCTTTGTCGCTCAGCGCAGGTGAAAGCCTTCAATCGCCGCAAAGAGATTCACAATGGGTGGGGGTTTGCAATCTGGGCCAGCAGCGGACATTCGGTTTAGTCTTGAGGTGCTTTTTTCATTTACTTTTTAAACAGTATAGCACACAGCGTATTTGACATAACTTAATTTGTTCTTCGTGAGTTTGTTTTTTCTTCTGGCAAAGACACCTCCAGTGTTCAGACAGAGACCTCATTCTTGTATTAGATGTTCAAAGAACACGATGATAAAGTTGTGTTGCTAAAACTCTGGGTAGATGATAGGTATTCCTAAATGTTATCTGACAACAAGTAAATAGCGAAAATATGTAATATTGACACCAGTTGTTTTTTGTTATAGATCATGAATTTACTGGCCCGGCCCACTTGGTAATAGATTTTTCTCCATGTGGCCCCTGAGCTAAAATGAGTTTGATGCCAGTGGTTTGTCTTGTCTTTTATCGAGACTTCTCCGGTCTACCAAACATCCACTGTTGCAAACATAACTGTTAAAGAAATTTAGGTTTGTCATGTTATCAAGTTTCAAACTATGCTTACAGGTCAATTGAAGTTCAAGTGAACATACTCCTTTTTGCGGTTTAGAATTAGCAGAAGTGTCTGTGCTGGCAGCAGAACAGGAAACCGGTCAGCTCAAACTTAGCAGAAGTGTGAACCAAAAGATGTCTTGTAAGCTGAAACTGTTAGAATAAGCAGTAAGAGTGTGGACGAGTGTGATAAAGTCAATGTTCAAGTTTTCCATTCTGTATGAGTTGCATATTCAAATTGCTTATGCTATGATGCAAATAAAAACCACGCGGGAGCAGGAAGCTCCCAGCTTTTCCTCTGACTGCGCAGGGGGAGCTCCTCGCAAGAGATCAAAGACAATCTTGGCTGGTTGATTCATTTGTTCAAGCTTGTTTTGATAGAAACATCCTTAACATTACTTGGTCCTTCAATTGCCGGATGAAAACGTGTGATCTGCGGTGGACGATTGACGACGACTGAAAACGGCGACATCGTGAAAGACCTCCCTTCCAGGAGGCCGGTCCTCGGACATCCTCCACCGAGAGAGCACAAACATCCACGAGCTGCGAGTGTCTCGACCAGCGGGGAGATTGTCACAGGTCAGTGGTTGTATACAACAGATAGTAAAAAACTCGAGTATTTGGGTTTTTGAAGAGGATAGTAGGGTTTCAGGGATTCCCTTTACCCATTGTGGCTTAGTTATTTTCTGGTAGAAAAAAACAGACTTAACTTTGCTATTTTGGAAGAGACAGTATAGAAATAGCTTTTGTTATTTCTAGAAGACGAAAATAGTTTACCTATTTTCACGGACACAGAACTGATCCATCTGTGAGTGTGAATGTGTATTGTATGAATGTCCAACGTTTGAGAAATCTAAAACTGACCGAGGGTTGTGAGTAAAAACACCCAGGAATACCCGCTCCAAGTTGGGAGCCAGCGACGCTCCTCCCGACGCCAGTAGATGGCACGCCACACGACTGTGGGAGCCACGTCCAAATTACCACCAAACCTAAGGTTTTGTTTCAAGGGACATTAAAATCTGCATGCTCAGCGAAAGCAGCAGATCTATCTGCACTGATCCAGGCTTGTAAGATGTTTTCTAAAAAGCATATTACAATCTGGACAGACAGCCAGTATGGTTGGGCGTCAGTTCATGTGTTCTGTCGACATTGGCCAAATAGGGGCTTCAAAACCACAACCGGAAGAGAAGTTGCACATAAAGCACTTCTTCAGCAGTTGCTGGGTGCGGTGCAACTGCCAGACAAAGTAGCGATTTGTAAATGCGAAGCTCACTTAACAGGAAATGACCCAATTACAATTGGAAACCGCCTCGCTGACAATGCAGCGAACGCTGCAGCCCAAGGTGTCCCCATCGTCGACACAACATTGCTGATAGGGGAAATGGACACACACACAACAGGCCAACTTGAGATTTTGATTTCACGTCAGAAAAATGCACCACCACTTGAACGCACATATTGGGAAAAAAGAGGGGCAAACATAGCTGGGGACGGGGTCAGCAAATTGGCAGATGGCAAAACCTTTTCACACAATACACATGGTTTACATTGAATTGAACAAAGCATTGGGGATGCAATATTGCTTGGTTATAATTGATGTGTTTTCAAAATGGGTTGAGTTGTTTCCAACAGCACATGCTGATGCTAAAACTGTTGTAAAAGCATTGTGTAATCGAATTATCCCAACATTTGGTATTCCAAGAGTGATTCGAAGTGACAATAGCACACATTTTTTGAATGACGCTGTAACAAAAGTGGGACAATTACTGCAAATTGACTTAAAGCGTCACTGTGCATACCACCCACAGTCTGCAGGACGGAACTGTTAAAGCCAGACTTATTAAGACAATGAGAGAAACAAAAAGACAATGGCCCGACTGTATCTCAATCGTCGTCACAGCAATGAGGATAGTGCCCGCCGAAGGAAGGACACTATCCCCTTTCGAAATCCTATATGGCCGCCCATATAGACTTCCAGATCTTGACTCATCAGAACAAACAGCGACAGGCACATCGGTCCCAGTCCACATTAAAAACATGTTTGGCCAAAAAGAGATGCATAGACACAATGACTTGCCAGTGTGTTCTGACCCACAGACGGACCACGTCTGTGTGGGAGATCAAGTCTTCCTCAAGGTGCTGAAACAACCTCTTTGGGACAGTGAGCGCTGGGACGGCCCTCATCAGGTGATTGCATTGACCCCGACGGCAGCAAAAGTCGAGGGGCGTGGCGGCTGGGTCCATTAGTCGCAGTGCAAGCTTCTCCGGTTCCCTGCTGACAGGCCTAGCGACGTTAGTCCCTCGGAATAGGATCTCCACCATGTACACGCTAGTGTACCGACGAAAGACCACAGTTGGAAAGAGGGTTTTCCGTGGCAAACCACCCCTCTCGGAAAGATGGAACGAGCCGCCGAACGGCGACTGGGCACAGCCCTGTCGACCAGATGCATCATCTACTTCCTTGCAGGGCTCTGCCTGGTGGAAATCAGCGCACAACCTCGAGACCAGGACGACATCGACGCAGACAAGTTGCACAGCCGCAGACTGCTGTCTACACTCGTATAGAAAAACCTGCAGCTTCTGACAAAAGACTCAGGGACACTGATTAATGTCACCTCTCTTTCACGAGAATATGCCATTACCATTCCTCTGAATCAATTGCAGGACCGCCGAACCCGGTTTGAACAAGTCTCAGCAATACCAGATTATTTACTGATATGTGAACCCGTTTTGATGACTTCACAGAAAAGCGTTGCAGTTGTGAATGTTTGATGTTCCGGGTTTATTTTGTACATACATGTATTGGACCAAAAACAGCTTTAGCTTTGCTTTATTATCTTTTAATTGTTATTATTTTTGGGCTTTTCGCTCGGGGCATGGGTTTCTACCTTTTTTCTCCAGAGTTTTGGAGTTTTTGGGTAGTTTTTCTCCCCCCTCAAGCAACAGCCTTTGATGATGATATTTGAAACGTGATAAACAGGAGGGATGTGTTAAAGAAATTTAAGTTTGTCATGTTATCAAGTTTCAAAGCTCCTCGCGAGAGATCAAAGACAATCTTGGCTGGTTGATTCATTTTTTCAAGCTTGTTTTGATAGAAACATCCTTCACAATAACATTACAGAGTATTGTGAGAGTTCCCTTACATTTGCAGAATGGCTGTCTGCCTGACCATGTCCCATTGGGGAAGCAAATCCTCTCTGCTGAGCCATACAGCGTATGTCCCACTGCGCAGGTGAATCGCACCTTGCTTCGCACTTTGAAGTTCCCTGCCTCCCGGCTGGCATGTGCAGGCGTGCCAGGATCTCCACAGGTGCCCACAGTGTTGCCTGTAGTGAGACATAACCACACAGAGAGCAATGAAAGCAACATAGCAATATAATATATGCTCTCACAGGTGAACCCTTTTGGTTTGTATCACTGTGCGTCCAACTTTCCTGTCTGTCAAGCAGCACAACAACAACAAAAAGACTCAAGATCACATATCTGTTGATTTGTTCTGGAGGCTACAATAAAGCACACAACATTCCAAAGAGCAGTTGTGACTAAGCCAACAACCTGCAGTACTCATACTTCTTATTGCTTTGAACCCCCCATATTAGTGCTGTCAAGTGATTATTTTTTTTAACTAATTAATCACAAAAAATTCCATGATTAATCAAATTTTTCAACTACTATTTTTTGCGAAGCTTATAACAGATATTTACTTGAATAATATCTCGGAATTGATGCAAAATCACCAAATATGAAGTCTATTTAATTCAAAGACTGTTCTAATAGCTTTCTTTGATTCTTGAATACGATGTAAATGACCACAAGCGCCACACTCCAGCTGTGTTGGTTTGCAAGGCCCAGTGCTAACTTAAACACAGTGTTTTGTTCTGAGACGTGCTAAAGACAGCTAATATGGCACAATATTTGCAAAGTATGCAAATAATTTTTTAAGTAAATCAAACTGAGTTACATTTTTTTGGATTAATCACCTGAGTTAATGCTTTAATTTTGACAGCCCTAATATATATATATATATATATATATATATATATATATATGAAGCACAATAATAATAAACTTTTCTGCGTCTCTCACTACATGATGTGTTTTGGGATCTGCTCTTTATTGGCATCAAGATCCTGTTCCTTGAGCTGTGCATCACTTTCAGAGCAGCAAGCAGCTGTGCTAATAGTCAGTGTGTTGACAAAGCTTAATTGCACAAAGCTCCTATCTTCTGTACACATCACAGCGCTCGGAAGCACACAACTGGATTTGTCACAACAGCTGGACATGATATGCTTGTTTGTCGTAGGGGTGAACACTTAACTTTATACTGCAGTATAGATTGTCTGGAGTGACTGCTCTTGAGTTTTCTCTCCATCTGAGCAATCACTTGAAAAGCTACATTTATGCCATAGTGAGGGCCTTCTTACAAGCTGCATGTGAGTGGTGCATGTTAATTTGTTCTATTTGTGTGTGTGACCCAAAGCATCTGCCAGGACATAATGAGACTCCTTCATTTAGGTAAGGCAGACCGGCAATGCATGCACTGTGACAGCTATAATCTCACTAATTAGGATGGTGGAGGATTTGGTTTGGATTTGACTTCATGTCTGTTCACACCCTGTAAGGAAATTAAAGGCCTTTAACACAGCCATGCAAAGAGCAAAGCAAGAGGGAAATTGGCCCAGCCATTTTAACCCCCCACCCTATTTAAATAAGAGAAGAATTAAAAGCACAAGTATAGAGATATTAATGACTATGTCGTAGGGAACTATAGATGATAGTGCAGTTCTGAGGAACCATAGAGTAGTTTTACAATTTCTTTTGGTGATGTGTGATGCAAGGCTTTCATCTCAAGTGCTGTAATGAAATCGTACGGTATATTTAGGCCTTCCTTTATCCATTCATCCATCGATTCATTATCCGAACCGCTGATAGTCGCGAGGGTTTGAGCGTGCTAGAACCTATCCTAATACTGTGTAAAAATCTAAGTAAATTATTAAAAACAATAACTGTAAATGAAAAAAAATAGTTGTATACTGAACTAATATACCTTATTTCGGGATTATCATGGACATATATCAATGTATAATATATCCATTTGTTTTTCTGTTGCGACATAATTAACACTGTACCAACATGCATACTTGCGCTAATAAAAACGTGGTAGGTTCCAAATTTTCTTCCACAGCTATAAAGACATTTCTTACCATGGTAAAATCAATATCACAATAAAGTGCCTTTGGTGTCCTCACCAGAATCACAGAATCATCATGAAAACGTAGCTGAATAATGGAACTCCGAGGCAGTATACTTTAAATGGACACTGGATTGAGCTGAACATTGGCACTTACATAATAGGTATGCATGAAAACATTACATCAGTACTCAAATCCCCCCCAAAAGACTCTGTAGTTATTTCAGGGCTTATTTGGGATGAGATCTACAGAAAATTGGCACATGGAGCTCGGCTTGTTATGTTTTCCATCTGAGCTGTCTATGTCACAGAAGAGAGGCAGGAATTGCAATATTGCTTGGTTTGTAAGTCCGGTTGTCTGAAACTGCGAGTGCGACCAAGATTCAGATGCACATTACTACACATGTACACTTCAATCTGTTAAAATGTTTTGGACCAAACATGAGCTAATATGAACAAAAGCCATAATCACCTCCATAAAAAGCAACAAAACCTGCCAGTCGCTTTTTCACTTCCACAGACTGGCCTGAACAAGAGCATGAATACGCACAAGAACCCTGGTGGCGACTGGTTTTAGTTTTCGGACATTTTGCTACGCTAAGGTTTTCTGGCTTAACGTAGCCACTGCGGTGGTCTTAAAAGTAACAGCATTGCTCAAGGTAGTAATTAACTTCCAGACGCTAAACAGATGAGGTTAGCATCACGTCGAGTACGTTCGCATCCATCCTTGCTGACAATCCATGAAGCCGGCAGTGTTTCGGTGGGAGTGGGCGTCATTTTTTTATTTTAATGACAAGCTCTGGAGGTTTTTTTTTTTTTTAACATTGCGCATTACGGTGCGCCACTGCTTTTCAGAGCTGCTTTGGAAGCATTCATGTTGGATAGCGAACTTCTTGACAACCCAGTTGTCGTGCCTTGGTGAAGTTTCAAAGTTGGACTTGGAAAAATTCAGCACACCAGGTTTCAGTGATCACAATATAATTGCTCTGGCATTTAAAACAAAAATACCACGAGC
Organism: Idiotropiscis lumnitzeri; assembly: GCF_059441095.1. NCBI lineage: Eukaryota > Metazoa > Chordata > Actinopteri > Syngnathiformes > Syngnathidae > Idiotropiscis > Idiotropiscis lumnitzeri. The sequence continues at coordinate 21,919,397 of NC_142400.1, read as the reverse complement.
AGTACCTAGAGTAATTTACAAAAGACTGTACACAAATCTTTTTCAGAACCCGATTGTATCGATGATTTGGAAAATGTTCAGTGGGACACAGTGTTATAGAGCACACATGCTATCCTTGCATTGAACCCTCATTGTAAATTCATGAGATAATCATGGCCCAATTAAAAAAAAAAACTCTCTGTCAGATCTACAAGGTCTCCTTGGTTGGATAGTGATATAAGGCAAGTTATGAAATAAGGTGACCAATTGAAAATAAATACGGTGTCTGGTTAGTCTGTTGACTTGCAAATGTATTGGTCATTAAGGAACAAAGTAACAAAAGTGAACAGGCATAAGAAAAAACAATACTACCAAAAAAATTGAATGAATGTGGTAAAAATAGTAAACAAATATGGAAAACAATACATGAACCTTCAGGTCACAGCAAAAGTATGAGTATGAGCATGAGTAAAATGTCTTCATTTATTGAGGTGAATGGAATATTTGTTACCAAACCTGTTGACATTGCAAATTATTTCAGTAATTACTACCAAGACAAAGTGAAGATTATCAGAAATGAAATGCCCCACGTGAATGTTGGACTGTCAGAATTAATTATAGAAGAAAAATACATATTTGACAAGAACTGTTTGTTCAATTTTAAACCTGTGGAGAATGATGACATTCAAAGAATCCTTAATATATATATATATATATATATAACTGTGATAAACCTTGTAGAATTGATAATATGGATGGGAAACATGTAAAGATTGCAGCTATATCAGTGGTCAATCCTTCAATCTTTGTATTGGAAAATGTGTTCATCCAGGTTTGTGGAAAATCAAAAGTTGTTCCTCTGGCTAAAAATAGAAAAGAACCTTAAACTGGGCAAAACAGCAGACCAATACGCATTTTACTCGTCATGGAACAAGTTATGTTTTAGGGTGGGCGATAAACCGAAAATTTACCCTTACCAAAATTTATTACAATGACCGAAATCATTTTGCCCATGTCGGTAAATTCGGTGTTTAAAAAAAAAAAAAAGAAAAGCCTTTTCTGTCTGCGGCAATGTTCATGGCCCTTTAAGACAGCGCCTCTAGTCATGTGACTCCACCCGTCTGATCGAGAAAGAAAACAGACGTCGCTGTCGTAGCTGGCGACAACACAACCATGCTGTGCTGAAAGTTCAAAGTGAGAAGCAAGGTTCGACAAGTGACAACAGCCCATTAACGGAGGCGACACCATACGAGAGAACGTCTCAGAGGTGGACGCGATAGCCGAGCACATAGCTAAAGATAAAGCTCCTCTAGTTACAGTGGCGCGCACAGGATTTAAACGCTTGATGAAAGCCGTATTTCCCGATATGGACTACATTGGGCCGGGAGCTTAGACATGTCAAGCATTTTGCATCTACATCCGACTTGTGGTTGGGTCGCAACATGGATCCCTGATTGAGCCTGACTGTGCATTACATAGATGACAAGTGGCGACTGCGCACCAGAGTATTCGAGACGGCACATTTTCCCCGATGTTGCACACTTGTTTATTTGGCTTGCATTGACATTTTCTTTCATTTTATTTAGCATTTTTTTTATTTGCCATTATTTACATCATGAGAGCATCCTGGCGCAATCTATTTGCAGAAAAAGATTTTGCAAGAGGTACCCTTTTTCTTTGTGACATTGTTCAAGTCATGCAAAGCAAGCTATTTGGAATGTTTATACGAATGATTTTTGTACTTTGATTTTTCATTGAAAGTAATGTGTACCAGTTGGTCAATAAAAAAAACAGTCAATATGCATTTCCTGCATTTATTTTGATTTTAGTCCACGGGGGGAATTTATCGTGCATTTATCGTTATCGAGGTAAAATTGCTCAATTTCTCGCAATATTATCTCGCTGTTATATAGCATTTTTGATATTTTACATCAGGCCAGTAAGACTGCAGATGCAGATTAGACAATTGCACATGTGTCTGCCTCAAGAATGGATCAAGTAAATAACATACTACAAGAGGGGCTAATGTGTACTTATGAGTGGGTGTTGGAGAACAAACTGAAACCAAATGTGTCAATAACAAAGTCTATGATCTTGGGCTCTAAATATCTGTGAGAGAAGCCACAAAGTGAAACATCTCTCTGTTGAGCCAATCATTAGAACAAGTGATTGATATAGCTTTGGATCAAACTTTGTCACAGACAAAACATATAAATAATATTGTGACCAAAATCAGTAGAAACATCTCATTGATTAGAAGTAATTTATTTCACCAGAAAACAAATACTGCAATCAATAGCTTTATGTCATTTGGATTATTGCTAAAAAAAGATCTTGATAAACAAAATCAAGCAGCTAGGTTAGCTTTGGGGTGGTGCCCTTTTTGAACTAATGTCAATGTATTACATCATGAGTTGTCATTGATGAAAGTTAAGGACAGGTTGGCATGTAGTACTGTGTTGTCGTTGCATAAAGTCTGGACCTCACACAGACCTTTCAGTCTGTTTTCTAAACTTCTGCCCACCTGTAACAGACATGACTTTAATACACGACCAGAGTCATTTACAAATTTTCACTTGTCCTTACCAACAACTAATGCACTGAAAGATATTTTCCTATATCAAGAAATGTTTTACTGGAACATGTTATCTTCACGTATGATGTCAATAAATAGTAATGTTATCTTTAAAACAAAACAAAAAAAAAATTGAAAATTATACAGTTGTCTAGTTTTTGTTTCACTCTTTTAATTGCATCTTTACAGGAGTGGAATTGGACATAACTTGACTTGTGCTTATTGTATGACTGTTTGTACTTTGTAAATGTACCAATTGAATTACGTTTTTATTGTTTGTGAGTGAACCACAGGAAAAATAGACTCTATATTGTTATACACTATTGGGGATCCTTAAATAAACAAACAAATTTCCTCATTCTCCTTTAAGTCAGTAAAAGGAAAGGCTAATTATTTTGTGGTTTTCAAAGGTCAAATTGGGCCTATGGAGAGAAGTCCACATAAGATAAGATGCCCTTTATTAGTCCCACAATGGGGAAATTCGAGATTCGAACCCAGGCCTCCTGGGGAGACTGGGTCCTGAACGCGGCGCCTTAGACCACTCGGCCATCCTGGCAGCCAATTCAAGATTCGAACCCAGGCCTCCTGGGGAGACTGGGTCCTGAACGCGGCGCCTTAGACCACTCGGCCATCCTGGCAGCCATACATTCAGTCATTGCTGGTTCATTGTGTATGTCAGCTGTTCTCTTTCCTCTGTTGTTTTTTTTCCAAGTCAAGAGTTACTTGTATTTATTTTGTTACTTTAGTTTTGTGTTATTTTGGACTTTAGTATTTTAGGTACCCCAGGCCCTTGTTTGCCTTTGTGTTCCTTTTTATTCAGCATTTCCCTGTCTGCCTCCTGGCTATTTACGTTTTTATTAACCATACAATTAACTCACTTTTCAGTGATTAAACATTAGATATGTCAAAGTAAACGTAAAGAATCTTATGTAATTTTTTTTTGCTGCTCTTGTCCATATTGGCGATACACCATAATGAAAGCAGGAAATTAAAAGTAATTATGCAAACTTGTTCCACTTCCAGGCGGCACAGTAGATGACTGGTTAGCACGATGGCCTCGCAGTTCAGAGGTGCAGGGTTTGATTCTGGCTCTGGCCTTCTTGCGCGGAGTTTGTATGTTCTCCCCATGCCTGCGTGGGTTTCCTCAAGGTACTCTGGTTTCCTCCAACATTCCAAAAACATGCATGGAAGGTTTACTAGATGTTCTATATTGTCCCTTGTTGAGTGTGAGCACGGATGGTTGTTTGTCTATGTGTGCCCTGCGATTGGCTGGCCACCAGTTCAGGGCTTACTCCGCGTACTGCCCGAAGACCGCTGGGATAGGCTCCAGCACCTCTGCAACCTTCATGAGGAGAAGCGGAACAGATAATGGATGGATGTACCACTTCCCATGAGGTTAATACATCATGACAACAGGTCTCTAATCAAATACGGAAATAACATCGACTAATTGGTTTTAAAAACTAAGTGATGAGGAAATCTAACTTGACATACGCACACACATCTCGACAAACTGTTAGGATTATTATTTAAACATATTTCAACAATTTTCCTTCCATTTTTTATGAAAATAAAGAAAAGCAAATAAATGCAACAATATTCAACATATTCAAGTTCTTCCCGCTATGACGCTTGCTGACCAACTGATGGTACTGCTACTTTAAAGTGACTGATTATACGCAACATATTGATTGTGAGTGCAAAGTTCACGCTGCAACAAAACACTGGCAAACGAGTCTGCTTACGAGCATTACTTCTGGGTTGGTGAACAGAACAAGTGAGCATTCAAGAGAAAGAGAATTTACTAAACGCTCAGAAGAGCTTAAGGGTGATGGGAAGGAAGAGCACAGGAGGAAAAGGAGAGCATCAAAACCCTTTTTCTTTTCCTGTGGCCTGCCTTCAGATAAAATCAAAGATGATGTACTCCTATATAATCTATTTGATGCAGGATACAACTTTTGCTTTTACATGACCAGGTCATTGAGGAATAAGTGTTGCTTTCTAGATTATTTTCTACTTTTCGCTTTCTGCAGACACATCAAATAGTGTGGAATGCTGAAATGTTTTTGGTCCACCGGGAGGTGGGGGACAGTAATGGCCCATTATTTTGGCACAATGGCGTTGTTTCAAAAATTCTCTATGAGCTCCACAAGGGGATAGTTTGAGGCCAGTAAATGTGCTCAGTAAGATGTTAACAATCATATTCGGTAATTTGTCCAAACTACACATAGGCATTATCCAAATGTCTTTTTGGGCCATATCTACTTCACCACTGTGGCGGCAGTCTATTACATAATCTGACCTTTCTCACTCAATACCCAAGGAGACAGTTTAGGTTCTCCAATATTTCACGTTTGTAATAGAATATACACACTATAAAATAGCATAGCAATACAATATTTCCGGCTCCAGGACTCCACCAACAAATGTCAATTTTTATTTACTCTTGTGCTTTTATTACAGGGGGGATATAATTATTTAATCCCCTGCTGAATTTGTAAATTTGCTCACACACACAAAATTAACAGTTTCCAATTTTAACATTGTTTATTAATTATAGTAATGTACATATCAGTTATGCAGAAAAAAAACAAATGTGTGAAAAATGCCAAATGTGCTTTGGTTGAGTGAAATTTGTATTTGATGAACAACTGGGCTACAATTATGGTTCGCTGAGTTTGAAGGAGTGTGTAAACTGTACACAATTACCAATGCTCCTCAACTCAATTTACCATAGGTTTTAAGCAAAGCTGTTGTTGGAATCATTTTCAAGAATTTCCTTCAATTCGCCAGTGAGCATCTAAAAGGCTCAGGGAAGAAGGCTTGGGGAAAATTGTTGTGGTCAGATTTAACCAAAGTTGAAATATTATTAGATTAAAGAAAAAAGAAAAATCAGAGTATCACGCAAATAACACACGTCAAACAGTCAAGCATGGATTCAGTGAGCAGGAAGGCGTTGAATAAATGTGATCTCCTTAAGGCCACTGAACACCAAGCGACACACCCGAATGCAACTGAACTAAATTGTGAACGAGTAAGTTGGCGACTCCTTGCTGCACATCTACTGAAATTTCCCTTACAATTTCAGTAGCACGACCAGGGCCGCACACTCTGTTGTTCTACTATAGTTTGAAGCACACACATAAAGTTACACTCACCAAAGGACATGCCGCTGCAGATGACACACATACCACACTATACAGGAAGTCCAACCATGGATGTATCTTCAATGAGGCTCTTTCGCGTGCTACAGAGGTGTCAAGAATTTTTTGTGTTTTATTATATGAATTATTTAAGAGTGGGAAAGTGGGACCATATTGACACAGATTGTATTGAGACTTAATTAATGTTAAAAACGACCAGTGAGCTAAAATTTAAAAAAAGAAATGTAACAAACTAGGGCTGATTTTATTTGAGTAGGTGGTTTGAATTTTTTGGAACATATCAACATCATGTAACTTCTTATCGTCACAGGTTTTGAACAGGCATGAGACTGGTTTGGCCCAGTCTGATGTTGCTCACCGTGGTCCAAGGAATGCTCAGGGAGTTTGTGTGAATGCTCAAATGCATGGAGAATTAGAGGCAACATTGCCTATGACCAAGTAACATGTTTCGAACAAGCTAAATGTGAATAACTGGGTTAAGTTTGCTTTTAGTGCTTAAAAGAGTAACCTGCTGTGGGCTGAAGTTCAAGTTCAAGTACAAGGTTAGGTTAAATTCAAGACAATTAAGAGATTTTGAAGATTTTAAAGGGTACACTAAAGTATTAAAAGGGCAAGTCTTTATATTGATGGACACTTAGTCTTTTCTCCCCACTTTGTAACACCTAAATAATATATTATATTATATTGTATTGTTTTGTATTGCATTGTATTATATTGTATTCTCTTGCATTGTATTGTATTGGATTTTATTGTTTTATATTGTATGTACCACGTCTCCTAACAAGGGTCACGGGGGGTCCTGGAGCCTATCCAAGCTGCTTGGGCAGTCGGCGGGGTACTCCCTGAACTGGTTGCCAGACAATTGCAGGGCACACTTAGACATGCTCACACTCATACATAGTAACAATGTGACCGAGTGTCCAATCATCCTGCCATGCATGTTTTTGGAATGTGGGAGGAAACCAGAGTACCCAGAGGAAACCCACGACCTGCACTGTGAGGCCATCGTGCTAACCAGTCGTCCACTGTGCCGCCTCATATTATATTATTTTATATTATATTATATCATAATTAGATACAATTTGTATTCTGCACATTTCTATTGGTAATGGAAAACCAGCTTCTGAGAAAGGATAATAACAAAATAAAAAATTCAGCCAGTAAATCAACCTAAAACCAAGATGGAATCTTCAAGCTTCAATCCAAGTGTACAGCCAATGATTATGCCAAAAAACACCAGGAGAGGGCAACCTACAAGCAATGTCGTACAGGAAGCCGGAGCTACTCCGTAGGCTCAAAGGGATCATTCAGCCGGGATGGTCCATTTTTTTAATCAGGAAAATTGTATTTGTTTGCATTTTCAGTTTTATCTGTTTGTTTGTTTTACCAATCATTGGCTGTCCCAGGGAATTTCGGCTGTGCTGCCGTCTGCGTGTGTTCCGATGAGGCATGGATACCCAGCTTCTGAGAGAGGTTCTCAGAGCTTGCCAAACCCCTTCTACTCACCCAAGGATAGCATTGTTAAATGCCTGGTCGTTGATGAACAGAACGATTAGGGAGATATTTTTTTTCAATGACCAGGATTTCCTCTGCTTGATGGAAACTTGGACTGGTGCCAGTGAGTGCAGTGCGATGCTCGTGCTATTACCTCCTTCATGTTCTTGCTTGAAATTCAGGTCGTGGTGGAGGAGCTATTTTCTAATATTCGCCACATTGATCACCAGCTTTGAAGGCATTTTCTTTAAAGGTGGTGCTGCTATTCCTGTGCTCTGCGCTGTCATTTGGTGGAAAAAAGATGGGCCGCAGGTCAAATCCTAAAAGACTGCTGGCGTTGTTATCCAAGTAAAGTGAATGAGTCCAAAAAGGAGCACTTGTAAAGTCTTATTCAGGCAAATCGATATAAGTCACGTACTCCAATTAAAACTTTTGATTCTGCACTTGAGCCTTGTAAGCCGATTTGCACCAACTTGTCTCGTAAAATGTGCAATATATTTTTGCAGTCTTTCACTGACAATAATGTGACAGCCAGGGCTCTCATTTTGAACGCGGCATTAGACCCCTCTGTCCATGTGGCTTGTTCCGTAGTGTTGGACTCTTTTTAGGTGGTTTCCGTGTCATTTTTGGAGGATCTGGTTTGCCAAATTAAGCCAGACGGCTCTCCCCTTATGATTCAGTTCCTTCACTTCTTTAAGGAGGTTCTCCCAAGTGTTGGTGAATCAGTTCTGGCCAACAGAAGTCTGTCTTATGGTATAGTCCGCAAACACTTTAAACATGCTGTGGTGTAACGCCAGCTTAAGAAACCTGGCCTTGATCAAGGTGTGCTGTCAAAATTTATGAACATTTCCAGGCTGTTTTTTATTTCTAAAATTCTGGAAAATGTGATGCACATGCAGTTAAAATCCTTCTTGAATGAATATAATGCCATGGAGGTTTTACAGTCAGGTTTCAAGATTATCACATAGCACAGCTCTGTTACAAGTTTTTAATGATAACCTCCTGGCAAATGACACTGGAGACTATGTGTATTTTGTTTTGTTCGAGCTAACTGCAGGGGTTAGATACAGTCGACCACAGTATTCTTCTGGCTTGTTTACAGTACCCTATGGCATTAGTGGTCGAGCCCTGAAGTGGTTTAGATGCTATTTGGCTGGCAGGACTAATGACCTCTGGAATGAGATTCAATTAAATGTTAGGCAAGCCCCTTCCCTGTCCATTATTAAAAATCATTTGAAGACACGTTTTTATTCTTTGTCTTTCGACCCAACTTGAGACTGTTCACTGTTCTCCTTTTTTTCTGGTGTCTTCTGTATAAATGTCATTAATTTGTATTCTAATTTACTGCTTTTACTGTCTATGTCATTGAATCATTTCTATTTTATGTTATACTCTATGTGAAGCCCTTTGCTACTGCTGTAGCTGTTGTGACATGCGCAATACAAAGTTGTATTTTATTTAACGACTATTTATTCTAATACTTTTCCAAAAGAATCTGTTTTGGCTTGCTATGATTATGTAAAAAAATAAATAAAAATAAATAATCCTTTATCCATTCTAATTACTATTATGTGGAAAATGTTTAGTCACATTGCATTAACCCAACCGAAAAATCACATTTGACCCAACAGCAGAGTCACATTTAATCCAGTTTGTGTGGCTAGTTAATAAGAACCACTGGCTGGGTCGGTCCATGCATGGCCTTAGTCAAATGTTTAACCCAGCAGTTTCATGGGTGTTTGAACAATATCTGTAAGATGGCCATTCTGTCCTAGGGTGGTCTGTCTTCGTGTGTAACTCGCCAATACACTACTTCAGACTGTATGTATGATTTGGAATGTATGGGGCACAGCAAAAAGGTGGATAGTCCTTTTATTTTGTTAACTAACTGTTAACATTTAGTAAATACCTAGTCCCTTTGCATATAAAGCATGTCCCTATTTGGGACATGTCTAAACCATAAAAATTCGTTCATTCGTGCGTGTTCCAGCACAACGCAATAAAAATTGAAAATAGTGTTCCATTATTACGGAATACTATTGAGAAATTTTGCAATAAAGATTGTATTATATTGCAATGTATTGCATTATAATGCAATCTTAAATATTCTCGTAATGTAGTAGTAGTGGTTATGTTGGCAGCTAAATGCTTTCTTGGTTGACACTTAAACAGTTGTAAACAATTCAATCCACTCACAAAATACTCCCAGCCAGTAAGTGGATGTGAATAGGAAATTAGCCAACTAATGAGCCTTAAATAATGTTTATGAATTATGAAACCTCTCCAGCTTCTCTCCCACAGCAGAGGAGGATTATTTCTATGAATAAGTACAATGACGGAAGGGTGCCTAGATCGCGGACGGAAGACAGATAAACAAAATGGGGTAAAACGCCCATCTGTTATGTTCATCACTTTCATAACCTTTATATAAAGATGTCAAACAGCATTTCCGTAATGTGCAGTAATCCATTTTTACTGAACAGGTGCCGTAGTACAAATCAATATCATGCCGTAAAGGCAACACACTGCGACAACTTAACGTAACAAAAAGTAGTCCGCTTACTCTACAATGGATTGTATGATTCTTTAGAGCAAACACATAACATGAATATTAGTTGGGAAGAAATGATAAAGAATGCAAACTATGGAGATTATTTAAAAAAAAGTCACAATAGCGGAGGCCTTCTTTTGGAAAGATATGTATTCGGGTCATTAAAGTTAAGCCCATCGTTATGGATGGATGGGTTATGGATGAATCCCAGCTGGGAAAATCAAACAAAATAGTAAGGCAGTTAATCATGACTCTCCCTATGACAGCCCATCTATTGTGACTTGTTGATTTAAAAAAAATCTACACAATGCTGGCAGGATGGTGATGCTTGTAATTTCATTTTTGTCAATGCCAGAGGAAGACGAGGGGGAAACATTAATATACACAGATATGTTTGCTTATGCAATTCTATTAGCGTGTGTGTGTGTGTGTGGGGGGGTGTGCGTGTGCGGGGGTGCGTGTGTGTGTGCGTGTCTGTGCGCGTGTGTCCGCTCGTACCTGAGCAGTGGGGCAGTGGGCCAGTCCAATGGCCATTAAGCTGACAAGTGAGTGATGAGTCTCCAATGAGCTGGCGTTCTCCTGAGCAGGAATATTGCACCGTAGAGCCAAAGGTGAACTTTTCTCCAATCATCACTCCATGTGGAGGACTACCCGGGTGTCCGCAGTCCACCTCTGAAAGTGATCAGTCAAAAATAAAAACATCAATATATACGTACATTTTAGTATAATTGATACGCTAACAAAAATTTAGGTAGATTGTGTTTGTGTTGGTTGATTACCACAGTCAAATTAATAATCAAATCATTTCCCCCCCAAAATCCCATTTGATCACCATCAACCAATAATACCTTAAGTTGCAATAACTCTTGTGTCTCTTGCATTTTTGAGTGTCTAGGAGCAATATTACAATCTCATTTGTTGTTCAAACTAAAGAGGCTGGTTTTCAGAGAAGAGTGTTATACTTTGAACAAGCATCCTTATCTATTGATTCAATACCAGATGAGCTACTGTATTCAGAAAATACTCCCAGAATAGAGAAGAAATGAACACAGTAAAATTGGATTGGAGAGTACAAGAAGGAAAAGAAAGAAATCCAAGAGCAAGAATAATGAAAGAAAAAAAAAGAAAAAAGGAATGAAAGAAGAAAAACATAAATAAATAAATTTAAAAAAATAACACCAAAAGTCAAAGAAAAATAAAACAATAAGAGGCAGAGAGAAAAATGAAAAAAATAAAGAAGGAAAACATGCATATTGATAAAATAACCACAGTACCGATACATTCTGGCAGAGGTTTGTCCCAGTGGCCAACTGGTTGGCAGGTGAGCACGGAGGAGCCAAACAGATAATATCCGGGGTTGCAATCGTAGAACACCACACTGCCGAATGTAAAGTTGCCGTGCTCAATCTTGCTTTCACGGATAGAATTGGCAGGGATGCCAGGGTCTGTGCAATTCACCACTGAATGGAACATCAAAAGAAAACATGTAGTTTGCTTTTTGTCAATGATTTGTGGTATTCAACCTGCATTTATCAATTACAAATTTAGCAATTAAAAAAAGATTGTCATTTGAGGTTCTTACATGGCCAAGACGCAACAGAAAAAAGAGTAATACTAAGCAACACACATTACAAGTAAAATGATATACGCGCAAAACTATTACTACAGGGGTGTCCAACTCATTTTTGGCACAGACCACATCGTAGTCATGGTGTTCCTCGGAGGGCCGTTAGGACTGTGAGCCAATAGAAATGAATGAGCGCCTTATATTATCACATACCTGGTACTCAAAAAAAATCATAGATAACTAATTTTGAAATCAGAAGCAAGTAAAAAATGGTTCATTGAAATATTTTTACATTTACAGTGAACCCTCGCTACTTCGCGGTTCACCTTTCGCGGGTTCAGTGCTTCGCGGGTCAAAAAAATATTCGGGGGCATTGTAGTTTCGCCGAGCGGTTAGACGGCCGGCGTGCGCCGAAGAAGAGCGTGGGCGAAGAGGAGAGTGGACGAAGAAGAGCATGTTCCCCCGGGCACGATTTGGGGCGACGTTTCGCGCGGTTCGGACCGTACCAGAGCTCCGGCCAGCGTGCGTGGCAGTTAAGCCGAAGAGGAACAACTTCCGCCCGGGCACTAGCGGGGCGACATTTCGCTCCGTTCGGGACCGTACGAGAGCTCCGGAGGAGACCGGCCGGCGTGCGTGGTAGTTAAGCCGAAGAGGAACACCTTCCGCCCGGGCATGAGCGGAGCGCGAGGCTGTCAGTTATGAATGAATAAATGAAGAATGCCACCTTTCATTTCACAGGGCACGGACGGCGTACCAGCAGGTAAAAGTCGAAGTAATTAAATAAATACAAAAAGAAGTAATTGAATAAATACAAAAATAATGGCTGGGGAATAAAAAAATAATAAGTTTTAATAATAATTTTTTTGTTTTGTTGTTATAACATGAATTTCACTCTCTCTCTCTCTACCCATATATATATATATATATATATATATATTTATTTTTTTTAAGCATTTTTGAAGGTGCGCCGCTACTTCGCACTTTTTTTTTTTTTAAGCATTTTTGAAGGTGCGCCGCTACTTCGCGGATTTTCAGTTTTCGCGGGTGGTCTCGGTCCCCATTAACCGCGATAACCGAGGGTTCACTGTATTTTAAAGGGGAACAAGAACCAAAAAATACTTGAAATATCTCATATCTCACTGTTGTTAAAAGTGAAGAAAATTTGCAACAATCATGAAGTTGATGGCTCCTCCATGAGCCATCACCTTACCATGGTGGAGTGGATTCAACATGGCCCGACATAGAAAGATGCAAAACTCAAGAAACCTTTGTCATATGATCTATAGCAGAGGTATTCAATTAAAAGTCACAGAGGTCCACGACTAAAATGTTTTCCACTTAAAAGGTCCGAACCAAAGTCCAACTTCCCTTAATGTCGAGCCTATGTTCACATTTTTATATAGTTTCAATATTTAGTCATTTACAACAGAGCGCACTTATATACTAAATATTTAGCAATGTTCCCATTAAAAAACAGTAAAATATCTCCTGCAGAAATATATCAAGTGCTAAGCATTGAGTTAACACCTTTTACCTTTTTTTTCTTAAATCAAAGAGTTACCAGCCTAAAAAAAACGGAAAGCCTAATTATCCAAGGAAAACAGGTCAACATGTTCAGTACACAATCAATAAAAATGGCTGTCCTCGTGAAAAACTAATTCAAAATGAGCTTTGACACCACCTTTTCTTTTGAATATTTTTTTAACTTCTCTTAATGAGATAAATGAGTTGTGACTGCCCTGCCAGTGACTTATATCCGGGTTGGAACGGAGTCAGGGCCATTGGGATTTGGTAGATTATTTCACACATCTGTGCTTTGTGTTTTCCTTTAAATGATGTTTGTGCAACCGCATTTAAGCACTCCTTCACAACTTCCCCATCACTGAATGTTTTTTTTATGTTTCCCCAAAATCTATGATACTTTTAGTGAACATTCGTTTGCATGCCGCTGAGCTGTAAACGAAAATGTAAAAATCTGTTATACTGCACTCGAAGTTCGATGTTTTTGCGTGCGCTCACCTCAAACTTCAGTGAATAACTTTACACAAAAGGGCGGTGCTTTGTTTCGTAGTGGCGCTTCGCAATGTTGCAACGGTTTCGGAGCATATGATGCATACTGGTTTTGACTGCTGCAGCAAGAACGCAACTAAATTTCTCCGTCCATTCATTTAAAACAACACGCTTGCTAACTTTTTAGCACGGCATACTGTCAGCAGCACTCTCTTCCGGTCTGCTGCGCAATTGGCAGTGGATCGTAAACAAAAGATTTAATTGGCTTAAATCAGTGACGCCTTTTCCGCATTAACTAGAACTGCAGCGTCAACGTTTGCGAATGCGCCCTGAAAAAAATTCATCATAGATTGGTCATGGGTCCGGTCCGAACCATCTGTCGGTCCGGATCCGGACGGCAGTCCACCATTTGGGGATGCCTGATCTATAATCACCCCATTTTTGATGCCTCATTTGAATTAACACCACATGCAACCGTGTTCACAAGCAAAGCAAACTTAAAATAGAACTGAAATGACCTGACAAATATTTTCTTTTCTATAAATGGTAAAGACTGGGTCTCAACTATATTAAGCACAGGCAGTAATGGGAACATCAGACACTTTTTCCTGAAAACAAAAGGAGTGAAAGCATCAATTGCCACAAATTCGCAAGCATTCATTTTCAGAGAAGCTAAATCTTCAAAACATCACTGCTGAAAGACGATGAGGGTGAAATTAAGTTCAGAGTAATATAAAATTGCATCAATAATGCAAATGCTCAGCAGAGCTGGCTGAGGGTAAGTAATCGTAACTAATTATAAGCATATATAGACAAATGAAGGCTTAATGACAAATGAATGACTAATATTTTGTTTACTACGTTACAAGCAAGTTTGCCAATATAAAGTCATTCACACTCAACTTTTTTTTCTGACAACCTAACTCACAAAGGTTTGTAGTTTTGAATTACAAGAAGATTCAAACATTGATGTATCCATTATTTTCAGTAAGGCCTATGGGCATTAGACAGGCCATAGATCAAACAAAATGGAACTCAACACGACTATCGCTTTATACAAATATAGCTATGATCATGAAATGATATACAAACTCCAATTCAATTTGAGTTGGAACGTGTAAAATGAAAATAAAAACTGTACAATTAATTCCAAATCCTTTTCAAACTATATTCAATTAAATTTCAACTGCAACGCTTTCCAAAAAAAGCTGGGCCCAGGGTTACTAGTAGTGGAATTCTTTCCCATTCTTTGTTGATGTACAACTTCATTTGCTCCGCAGTACGAGGTCTCCGTTGTCATATTTTGCGCTTCATAATTTGCCACACATTTTCAAAGGGAGACAAGTCTGGCCTGCTGGCAGACCAGTCAAGTACTCCCACTGTTTTACTACAAAGCCAAGCTGTCTTTAAAATGTGCAGAATGTGGATTGGTATTGTCTTGTGGAATAACAAGGGATAGATCTGAAAAAGATATAGCTTGAATCTGTTGTTCCAAAACCTGTTTGTACCTATTAGCATTAAGTGCCTTCACAAATACGCAAGTTAGGTCACAGATGCTGTCTTTTCATTTTTTTTGCTAATAACAATCCAGATGATCCTTTTACACTTTGGCCCCAGCGAATACAATGTCTCTGATTTCCAAAACCAATGTGAAATGTGGACTTGTCAAACCACAACACACTTTTCCATTTTACATCAGTCCTTCACAGATTAGCTCAGGCCCATGGAAGCATGGGCGCTGTTGATATGTGTCTATCACTTTACATGGTAAAACTTGCCTTTGTATAACTATGTCAGTTGCCAATTGTTTTCTGAAGTGTTCCTGAGACCACATGGCATGATGTAAGATAAGCTGAAGATCATAATAACCTCAAGTAACCTTATATAATCAGTTTGTGTATTTCAAATCATGTTTTTATACACTAATTGTATTAATTATTACACACGCACACACGCCTATATTTTTGCTCTAGAGTTAAGTTTCTGTTGTCTAATCTAACTTTCGTTATGAGTTAAGTTTCTGTTATCTTACTTTCGTTGTCTGTTAAGCCATGATGAGTTAGTTTCTGTTTCATTATGAGTTGCTAATAAAAGCAGAGGCGGTGGGGCGGGAAGGCAGAGAGTCCACGGAGCCGAGCTGCGAGCAGGTCAACTGCCGCGGCTGGTAAAAAGAACAACCTTGCCTGATTCTTTCTGGCCTCAGCCACCTTTAGTAACAGCTCTCCCACAAGGCGTCAGGGCATTTAAACCTGACACAATATCTTTTAGACAGTAATTCTGTTGTTTAATGCCGCCTGAGGGATTGAAGGTCAAGGGCATTCAATGTTGGTTTTTGGCCTTGGTCTGTACATGCAGAGATTTTTCCAGATTTACTGAATATTTTGATGACATTATGGACCATTGATAATAAACTCTCAAAATCCCTTGCAAATTTTATAAACATTCTTAAACCATTGGACTATTTGCCCATGTACTTCAAGTTGTACACCAAGTGGAGAGCCTCACTCCATCCTTGCATGTGAAAACAACTGAACCTTTGCGGAATGTTCCTTTTATCATGGCACTGACCTGTTTCCAATTAAAATCTGCATCGATGCAATGTTCCAAACAGACAGGTGTTTTTTTTTTTTAGCATTCATCAATTTATCCAGTCATTTGTAGGCCCTACCCCAGCTTGTTTGGAATGTGTTGCAGGCATCAAATTCAAAATGAGAGCATATTTGAAAAACAAACTCAACAAAAACAACATAACTCAGTTTGAATGAAAAATTGAAAAATGCAATATTTTCTCTATTTTCTCGTTGTGTTGTGTTCAATTAAATATAGGTTATATATATAAATATATATAAATATATATATATATATATATAAATGCCTACCTCCCGCAGTTGCACTTTTACTCATATATTGTCGCAAAATTAAACGAGGTAAGCATTAAGTGTAAATGCTAAAGGTGTCACCTCTACATGTTGCAGGCTGCTGGCTCCATTGGCGGTTAGCCTGGCACTGGGATAAAGAAGGCCCCTCCAGTGTATAGCCTTTATTACAGGAAAAACGCACCATGTCGTTGTAGTTATAGCCATCGCCGATAGTGCGCCCATAAATGGGGCTGCCGGGGTGGCCGCACGTAACAGCTGGTATTGACAAATATCATCCAGGGACAGGAGAGGAAGTTGGAAGAAGAGGGGGAAAAGGAAGAGGCCAAAATGAGAGGAGGGAGCGCAACATATCAAGAGGTACCCGGTTTTTATGCAGTGACACTTATCTCATAACACAATACCATTACCATAAACGTACCTTCACAGCACAGCAGGGGAATTAATGATTATTATTAGACGTGTTTGTGTGAAGAACTAAAGTGTCTTTCAGTTAGTCAATAGGTGAGAATCTGATAATAGGGATAACAATCCCATACTCATACTCTTGCTTTAAAAAATCTTGGACGTATATTTCCCATATTTGTATCAGCAATAATATCAGCTGACTTGATTTGCTTTAACCTCTAATCTCGTACACTGAGTATAATGACAATAAAGGGCATTCTGAATTGCAACTTTGCACAGCTGCTTCTTGTCTGTAATACATAGGTTATTTTAATGGCATAGGTCAATTCTTCAAATAAAAGCATTTAGCACAGTCATTGTTTATTTTTCACTTAACACGAGCAAATGCATAACAAAACAATACACACAAGGCCCCATGTAATTAATTAGCCACAAAGACAAAGTACTTACGGATACACACTGGGAGTTGTCCAGACCAGTTGTGGTCTTGCTGGCAGATGCGGACTGAAGAGCCAATAAGCCTAAATCCAGAGTTGCACTGGTAAACCACAGTGTCTCTGTAACCAACGTTCTCCCCGATCACCTGTCCATTCACTGTCTGCTCAGGAAAGCCACAATGACCAGCTGGAGGAAGAAGACGACAATAAAATAAAAATCTATATATTGTATCTCAGACAGGATCATCACAAAGATGGCAGATATAATTAAACTCATTGGTTCTTTTATCTACCATAAATATGACAGTAATAAATGCCTGCAGTTATACAAAATGCTACTGCTAGACTCCTGACGAGAACAAAAATGTTTGATAGTATTACCGCAATGCTGGCCAACTTGCACTGGCACACAATCAACCTGAGATAGGATTTTTGGTTTTCTTACTTGGTCATTACATACAACCCAGCCTAGCAACTTCTAGTGGCAACATCCGTTCTGTCCTGAAACCTCCATTCGCAACACAGTGTTTTGAGCAAATCTTTTGAACTATTATTTTTGATGAACCGATTCTAATCATTCAGTTCACTGAAGAGAATTGTCATGCACATCACTAGTGGGTGTCTGGGTGAGATGGAGGTGGTGAGTTGGTACT